>NC_057797.1:9480196-9486049 GCF_018294505.1 Triticum aestivum
ACGGTTGCAACCGGAGAAAGACAAGGTCGCCCACCTGAAATTCTCTGTCTGTCCGATGCTTGTCTGCTTGGTGTTTCATCCGATCCTGCGCTTTCTTCAGTTGTTGTTGCAGCAGTTCACGCATTACTTCACGTTCCTTCAGCCATGCCATCAGGTCGGGTACAGAACACTCATCCACTTGAGGCACGCCAAACTCTCTGGGCAGGGTACCATAGATGACTTCATACGGAGTTCTTCCCAAAGTGGAGTGGAAGGTGGTGTTATACCAGTATTCTGCCAAGAAAAGCCACTTGAACCAATTCCCGGGGCAAGCATGAACTGAACATCGGAGATAAGTCTCAAGGCACTGATTCACTCGTTCCGTCTGGCCGTCCGTCTGGGGATGGTAAGAGGAGCTCATGCGCATTTCTGTCTTGGAAAGTCTAAACAGCTCTTGCCACAAGGCACTCGTGAAAATGCGATCGCGGTCCGAAATTAAGGCCGCTGGCAGGCCCTGGAGTCTGAAGATATTTTGCATGAACACTGTGGCTACCGTCAGAGCTGTGAACGGGTGTTTCATCGGTATGAAATGAGCGTATTTGGAGAACTTATCCACCACCACCAAGATAACATCATATCCTCCAGATTTCGGCAACCCCTCGATGAAGTCGAGCGAGACCACAACCCAAGGTTTTTTTGGAACTGGCAATGGCTGGAGGAGCCCGGCCGGTGAGATCCTCTCCGTCTTTGCCCGCTGACAAACTTGACAGGTCTGAACAAATTGCAACACCATTTCCTTAAGGCCCTTCCAAGCAAACAGGCGACGGACCCGGTTGTAAGTCGCATGGAATCCGGAGTGCCCCCCCCCCCCCGTCGCGCTATCGTGCAACGCCTTGATTAACGCATGTTGGGTGTCTTCATCTTGTCCGATCCAAATGCGCCCCTGAAACCGTACAACCCCATCTTGTAAGGTATAGCCTTCCTCACTGTCAGGGGCGAGCGCCAGTTTGGCGATTCGCTGTTGTGCTGCTGCATCTTCTTGATAGCTCCTGAGGATTGCCTCCAGCCACATCGGGCGACAGACCGAAACTGCCGCGAGCTCTCCGCCTTGTTCATGTGCTCGCCTGGACAGAGCATCCGCTGCTCTATTTGTCGTGCCCGCCTTATACTGTATTTGAAACTGGAGACCCACCAATTTGGTAAAAGCGCGCTGTTGGATGGGGGTATTGAGTCGCTGATCTGTTAAATTGAGTAGACTCCGCTGATCCGTACGAATCACAAATTCAGAGTGTTGAAGATACGGACGCCAATGATCTATCGCAAGAAGCAGTGCTAAACACTCCTTTTCGTACGCCGACAGTCCCAAGTTCTTCGGTGCCAACGCCTTGCTGAGGTAAGCAACAGGGTGGGAATCTTGCATCAGTACCGCCCCGACACCGGTGGCACTTGCGTCGGTCTCAACAACAAATTGTTTCTTGAAGTTAGGCAACGCGAGCACTGGGGCTTCCATGAGATCTTGCTTGAGCGACTGGAATGCTGCCTGGGTGGTGGGTGTCCAAACAAACAGCGTATTCTTTCTCAAAAGATCATTCAATGGTCAAACTTGCGATAGTATCCCGCCAGCCCCAAAAAACCTCGCAGTTGTTTCACCGTTTGAGGTTGCTTCCAAGTTTTGATCGTCTGGATGTGTTCATCCAGCGTGGCCACACCTTTGTCACTGATGCGATGGCCCAAGTAACTGATGTGTCGTTGTGCAAATGAGCACTTCGATTGCTTTGCATGCAACTGATTGTCCTGAAGTAACTGGAGTACCTGCTCCAACAAACTGAGATGGCTGGGATACGAGCTCGAGTGCACCAAGATATCATCCATGAAGACGAGAACTCCGTGCCGAAGGAGAGGCGCTAACACGGTGTTCATTCCCGCTTGGAATGTTGGTGGACCTCCTGTTACTCCGTACGGCAAAACCCGGAACTGGAAGTGCCCTTGGTGGGTCTTAAAGGCTGGTTTCTCCTCGTCCTCTTCCACCAACCGTATCTGATGGTACCCGGCCTTTAGATCAAGTTTTGAAAACCAAGTGGAACCACTCAATTCGTCCAGCAACTCCTCAATGACAGGCAGGGGATATGTGTTCTTGATTGTAATGGCATTCAAGTGGCGGAAATCAACGCAAAACCGCCAAGTCTGGTCTTTCTTCTTGACGAGTAAGACCGGTGATGAGAATGGGCTAATGCTGGGCACAATGAGCCCTGCTCGCAACATTTCTTTCACTGCTGCTCAATTTCAGATTTTTGCTCCGGAGTGTAACGGTAAGGTCTAATGTTCACTGGCTTGGCTCCTGGAATCAAGGGAATTTTATGGTCCCAAGGTCTGTGTGGGGGCAACCCCTGCGGTTCTTCAAACACCAAGTGAAAACGACTCAGCAACTCCTCAACCTCCACTGGAACTCCAGTCTGTTCTGTTTGGTCACTTTCCCTGTCCTCCAAGACACTCAGGACTACCACATGGGCCACAGAGTTGTTATGTTCCAACATTTGCAACTGGTCAAAGGAGATTGGATCCACTTTGGATGTAACACTCTGAACTCCAGTGAGTAAGATAGTCTGCCCTTGATGCTGAAACTGCAATCGCTTAGCTACCCAATCAATCCACATAGGACCGCATTGCTCCAACCAATCCATCCCGACCACCATATCATAACAACCAAGTGGAAGCACTCGCAAATCAGATAAGAATGTGTGTCCTTGGCTCTGCCAAGCACAAGCTGGAATGACCCCTGAGCATATCAATACCCCACCATCAGCAATCTTGACTGAAGTTGGAGGTACTTGTTGCACTTGATCAGTTAGTCTGCCTGCAATGGCTTCACTGATGAAACTATGTGAACTCCCTGAATCCACCAGGATAAGCACTTCCACATCTGCTACTTTGCCAATCAAGCGCACCGTGCGCGGTGTTGTTTGTCCCGTGGTGGCCAGCTTGGAGATCGACATCAGCACTTCCTCGTCCGCGCCATCTTGCTGCAACGGTTGCTCATATTGTTCTGCTTGAAGAAGTTCCAGTAGTTCTTCAACCACATGGAGTTGAACAGTAGCGGCGCACTGATGGCCCGCCCCCCAGCGCTCACCACAGGTGAAACACAGGCCGCGGGCACGTCGATAGTTACGCAAGGCCGCGACGCGATCATCAGCCCGCGCGCCCCGGTCTGGTGCCCTGGATGCATCCAGTCCGCGCCGATCATCCGCCGCAGCCGGCGGTCCGGGCAGCACTTGTCGCGGTGGGGGCACGCCTTGTGCCAGAAGAGGCCGAGGGGGCGCCCGTTGGTATGCCCCGTCCTAACGCCGGTGCTCTCGCCGCGGAAGCGCTTCCAGCAATTCCTCCTGCATCGAAGCCAAGGAAAACGCAGAGTCCAATGTTTTTGGTTGATGGAGCATCACACCAGCACGAATTTCATGCTTCAACCCTTCTAGGAATTGTGTGGTAAAGTAAACTGGATCAAACCCTGAGTTATGTGCTAAAATCTGATGCATCAACTCCTCAAACCTAGACATGTATTCATAGACAGTGCTCGTCTGTCGCAAGGTATGAAACTGACGGATGTGAGCCTGGTACTGCTCACGCCCGAATTTGTCACACAGGCTTGTGCATAACTGATCCCATGTGAGGATGGTGTTTTGAGACTCCAACATTTGCAGCCACCGTGCCGCATTACCCGTGAAATGCAACGTAGCTAACCGAACCCATAACTCTCGTGGAACATCATAAACATCAAAGTACTTCTGACATCTCATCTTCCAAAATTGTGGGTTGTCCCCATCGAACAGTGGGAAATCCACCTTCGGTAAAGCCCAGTGAGCAAAATGATGTGGCCTCGACTCACCCCCGTGATCATATCCTCCCCAATCGACACTACGACGCGGTGGAACTGCAGAAGTAGATGGGCACGCACCGTTGACCGGAGGCGGCGCCAGGGTGGTGACCACCCTGCGTGCCAGACCCCCGGAATCGTAGAGCTCGCCGTGGTCACTTGGCCCGTGGTGCCCCAGGGCGTCTCTGGACGTCGCCGGCGCCTTGTGCCCAACCGCGCCCTCTTCGCTGGAACCCGGATCTGGATCCGCGAGCGCCGCCAGCGCCGGGTGCAGAGCGATGCGGCCGACTTGGCTACGTAGCTCATCCACCTGCTGCTGGATGTGCGTGACGGCGGGACGCCAGAGCTCCAGAGAGGTCTGGATCGCCTCCAACCTCGCCTCATTGGCGACTTGCCCATCGCTGATGGCCTTTGCTAGCGCTGCAAGCTGCTCTTCCATCGCCGCCGCCTGCTTCGCCTGCTTGGTTTGGTACCGCGGTTTTGGGTAGGCAGTCTCCAGGTCGCTGACCTCTGATACCAGATTGTTACGTACCCCGATCTACTCTGATAATTTGGGAAGGAAGGAGACGGAGATGGGAAATCAGCGAGATCTGGGAGGGAGTTGGTAAGAGGAAGGGGAAAGACTCGTGGGAGATCAGCTCCTCACGGTCCAGAATTATTCAGGTAATACATGATAGTTTCTCCCCACACCACGCCACCTACTATATAATTCTCACCATCACACACGCACACGACCCTCTTGCACGTCTCAGATTGGCTCCTCCCTAGCCACTTTGCTCTGGCTCGCTGTCAATGGGCCGCCCTCTAGTACTGTTGCTGGGGTCCATGCCATCAGGCATGACAGTGTGCGTGCTCTCTCTCCCAGGTGACCCACGTCTCTCTCACCCCTGATTTGAGAGGGACGACAGCGTCCACCATCGGGCCTTGACGGATGAAGGTGACAGGGCACAAGCTAGGGTTAGAAGTGGTTGGGGGCTCGCGGTGGGGGACATGGCAGCAACCTCGCTGCCACGGTGACGACGTACGGGCTGCTATAGCTAGCGGCCGGCGGCGGATGGAGCGTGTGAGAAGTTTAGATTTGGGGAATTTGGGAGCGGCCGGCGGCGGAGGGAGCGCGTGAGAGGATTAGGTTTGCGGGATTTGGATATGAGAGTGCCGGATTGAAAAGTGTGAGGGAGGCTTGCCGCTAAATTTTCAGCCCCCGCACGCATAGACGGGCTGGCCCAGTTGGGAACCAACGATCGGTCGGCATTAATCGCCGACAAACAGTTCGATGGAGATAGAAGCTTTTCCGACCGACAATCCAACGTCAATTATGTATGTATTCCTGACCGACAGTTGATCATGATACGTAAATATTACCGACCAACAGTACGATAAAACCTTTCCCGACCAACAGTCCATTGGCGAAAGTGACTTTTCCCAACACACAGTGGTAGGGAAATCTAGTGTGTGGTGTAGTGTGTTTTCTTATTTTTAAGAGGCTTCTATGTTGTTAGGATGCCCCCAACTCACTTGTTTCTATCTCTCTCTCTGCAAAAATAAATAGAGATGTTTGTCACATATAATACATTTAGTGTGACCATATGACAGGTTAGAATTGCTGTAAAAAGCAATTCTAAAAAGAATAAAGACCAAGTCCAAGTGCATGCAGCTACCTGTGCTATGTGGTTTACTGTCAATATTTGACATTTTCCTATTCAAATTGGACAATACTAACACAGCAATGCCTAAGGCGAAGTTGCTCTGAATTAAAATTATTAAACAGCTATATGTATCAAGGGTACATTTTTTCCTTACTTTTGACATCTTTCATTCGGACACTTGTCAGTCTTCAGCTCTAGTTTGAAATTATGCTTCATATGTTATATGCGTCTTTGAACGGAGTTAGCTAATACCAATTCCGACGACTACTGAAGTTCAACTCGCACCCTGCTATATTCACCGAATGTTCACGTCATCAAATCTTAAAGTGGAAGGTGAAGCTAATGATAACACGGTATGCC
>NC_057797.1:9486433-9531530 GCF_018294505.1 Triticum aestivum
GGGGGGGGAGAGAAACAGCCTTAAAACATGCAAAAAAAACATGACATCATGATATGGTCCTAGAATGACAAGGGGGGCAGAATAAGTTGGTAGTAGTATGAACTGATTTCAGTCATGATTGCGGATGGCCATCAAATATTAGACACAAACCTTTCAAAATGGATAGGCGGCCAAATATCTTGATTTCTATTAGCAAGGACGGCGCGAACTGGATATTCAATAAACAAGCATTGGAATTTTAACGATTTTATTAAAACCTAAGCATAATTACAATAGCATGCCAATGAAAGCATGTTCAGTGATAGTGAACATAAATAGTACAATGATAATAGTATGCAAATGAAATTATATTTGCTCAGCAGTGACAGTAGTACGTACCGGCCGGGCGATCCTTTAAATACGCACTGATCTCAGTGGCCAAAAGTTCGGAATGAATTCTGGACTCTGGACTCTGTTTATAGAGCTGGACCTTGTTATTCTCCATGTCGACACGAATCAAATACTGGCTTGTGCACTCTACTCGACGCGGGCCTGTGCGGTGTGGTGTATCATCCACCAGCTTGAGACAAGTGAAAACTAGGTAGATGACGCTGTCTTCGTGGATGCTCAGGACAGGGAACAACGGAGCAAGATTTGGCATGCCAGTAGAATGGTAGGCCTCGCTTTCCCAGATGTTTCCAACATTGTACTTCCTGTCTATGGTCCACTCTGACAGGTCATCCGACAGAGCATAGACGGTCAGATCAAAGCTTTTGCCTGGCACTTGGAACACATTGCCATCGACACAGACGAGCTTGATGGTGTCGCCAACACAGGTCATGGAACGGAACTCCTCGGCCGAGAGATGCCGATATATTTTTGGGTCGTCTGTGCTACGGGGAACATGGATATTGTAGGATGGACAATCTAGGGGCAACTGAATGAAACGGAGCTCCGGCTCCGGGCTGGCCAGATTACATACCACCATGCCTCCGAGCAGATCCACCCAGAAGAGGATAGACCCACGATAAGAGAAGCACAGGTGACCGCAGATGGTTCGTGGAAGGGGCAGGCGCGCGGGTTGCAAGACCCATCCTGGGTCGGACGACTTCCACAGCCAGACCGCTACATGGGAATATCCTGGGCTGAGCCTGACGAGTTCGGCAAGAACGTAGTGGCCGTCATCCCCACTGCACATGACGATGGCCGACTTGGACCCGATGGCGGGATGCTCGTGGTTGCCGGGAAGCTGGGGGACCGCGGAGAGGGAGTTCTTCCTGGCGTCGTAAATCAGGTAGCCTCCCATCGTCATCATTTGGGCACCAGGGCGGTGCACGCCGGCGTAGATGGCGACCAGGTTCTTGTCCGCGCTCGAGATGCGGCCCGAGTCAAGCCTGCCGCATGCCCACGGGAGCCCGACGGGTTTCGGCGGCCGCAGTATTTGGAGGGAGGAGAGTTCCGGCGGAGAGGCGACGACAACGGCGTGGGCCTTGAAGGTCCGCAGGTACTCGGTGACTGCCTCAATCATCTCTTTGCGGCTGGGTCTCTCTTCTCTTAGTTCCCAGCCGTCGCAGATTAAGTCGCCGCCGGACATCGCCTCGTCGTCGGAGAAATCAACCTCGTGCTTTAGCAGAACCATCGAAGGGGCCATGGCGGTTAGCTAGCTAGGTATTGCGGTTGGGTGGAGGGAGAAGGAATTTGAGCGTCGATGGTGTGGGCTCGGCTAGGGTTAGGGCTGGGTGGAGGAAGCAGGCAGCGATCTGGAGATCGATCGAGGAAGGAGAAGGAGGTTTTTGCCTCGCAGATCTAAATTAAAAGAACTGGCAAACGGGCGTGAAGGGGACTCACTCGGATCGTGGGACCGATCAGGAGAGCCGCAGTTCGGCGCGACTAAGAGGACAATGCTACATCTTTTTTGAGTGGTTTTTCAGCTCCCGGGTGCCTATGCACCCTCTATGAACAGGAAAATCAAAACAAATAGAAAGAGAAACAAAAAAAATCTGATACTTTGCAACATCAAAGATGATCAAACTTTGTAGGCGCTTGCAAGTCTTCATGCCCCAACAAGGTTGTCAGAATCACGATTCTATCGTATGATTCTATGACTTTACGATTCATATTGACTCACATGATTCTATGACTCTGGCTAGTAAAATCTACGCTTCTACGATTTTGGTAGTGAAGATTCTACGATTTGCGACTCTACCATTAGGGCTCCGATCCGATTCAGAATCACGATTCTGACAACCTTGTGCCCAAACACCATTCGAGGAGCTCTACACACAGAAAAGATTTCAATGCATGATGTTTTGAGCATTTTTAGTACTGAAACCTGAAACTTGATCGTACACCTTTCTCTACATTTTTGGCATGAAAACTTGAAAGAACCTACAAAGTTTGATCATCTTTGATGTTGCAAAGTTTTAGGTTTTTTTTATTTTGTTTTCTACTGTTCATAGAGGATGCCTAGGCACCCAGGAGCTGTCACAACTTCCTCGTCTTTTTCATATGGGTTATAAACCAAGTTTTATTGCACAAAGTCCACATGGTGTGAGATACAAAACGGATAATGGGGTTCGGACAACCAAATGTGTCGCCCCTGATCCAAAGAGTGAGAAAACTTGGCTAACCTATCTGTATCTGTGTACGAAGCTCTACCTTTAAAAGAAAATTTACAATTGAAAGCTAATGACCTAAGCTTAATCTCGCAAATAATAGCTCCATAAGATCCACGACTGCCTTTGTCAATGTCAATCACCACCTGTTTTCAGACCGAGGCTATAGTTAAGTTGTGTAGCATAAGATCTTGCTCTAGGGATAAACCCTCACAACAAGCAATCGCTTCCACCATCGCCACATCAGTTATGACAATGATCACCAGGGCTGAGCTACCCCTGAAGTTACCTAACTCATGTCGACACACTGCCACAACAACACTCCTTGCATCAGCTCTAGAAATTCCCGCATCAACATGAATCTTCGCAAATCCCGGCGGTGGAGTTTTAAGTCTAGCCGTTGTAACTCTTGGTGGTGGTGTTCCTCTAGCTTCCGCTCTCGGGATTAGTTGAAGCTCGGTGATGAACCGTGTAATGAACTGATGGGTTGCCGAGAGGCTTTGATAAATCTCTTCATGGATGGCCTTCCTACTAGCCCACCATATCGCCCAGAGTGTAACAGCTAGTCGAATGAAGGCATCATGCGATAATGTATTGATCATGGTGAATATCCATTGTTTGGCACTTGGTCCGGACGTTGTGCAAAGATGTTTTGCCAGATCTCCATTCACAAGTGCCCGTATGCAGCGAGACAATGCTACATCTACGTAATCAGTTTTACTTAATTAAGGTAATAGGCCAGATGGCAATCTGTGATTGGGATCAGGGGAAGGTGGGGCCCACCCCAGTTAAAATAAGGGGGGATAGAATTATTGTCAGAAGGTTACGTAAGAATTTACTTTAGCCTTCGTAAGTGTAGCATTATCGTGAGATAAAATATTATTGTGAGGAAGACTAATAACAAGTCAACAGACCACTGCTCGTCCATTGATTAGAGGTAAATACATCAGTGGTGCTTGAACTTGCCATGGATGTGCAGTTTAGTACCTGAACTTGTAAAATACATTGAACTGATTCCATAACTTGGCATGGACGTGCATATATGGTTCAAATGACGTTTGTATACGTCCGCGACGCTGATGGGGCGTGCCAACATGGCATGGCACCCGTTGTCAATGACTGGACAATGGAGACAAGGGTATGTTGCCTGTTTTTTTTCTTTTGCAAAAACGCCTCCAAAATTATTTTTCGTACAATAAGGCCCTTACAGAAAAACTGACAAATTTTTTGCTTCATGATGATTCATAACCTTGCGCTACAATTATTTTTCATACTATAATTATAAAATAATAAAAACTAGCGCCGTGGTGGTTAGAAAGGGCGACCTACTAGTCAAGTGCATGCTGGGCTAGCCAATAGACCACTTCACATTTGCTGCTTCATGATGATTCATAACCTTTATAAACTAGGTGGAACAACATAAATAAAGGGATTTTTGCGAAGTATAAATAAAAGAAATTTAATGAACCAGCAAAAATAGTACCAACTATATGACTCGAACATCCGACAAAAGCTTATAGACCAGGTACAGATGCCATTTCAACCAATGAGTTCTCATGTATCAAAAGTACAAGTAATCTATATGACTGTCTAACAAACATAATTTCAAAAGAATGCAAAAATCTTCATGTTATTAAAAAATCACATGTTATTTTAAGACATGCTCATTCAATTGAAAATATTTATGAATGACAAACATGTTTATATGATTCAAGTATTATTCATATGAGGATCCGCAATCTAAGGGCGCACTAGGCTTGTATTTTTTTTTAGAAAACACACAGTTTTTACTTAAAGCATTTAACACATTTATATACTACATGAATATTTTATTCAGAATGTGGAAACTTTAAAATTATATGAGAATTTATTTACATATATGAACATTTGTAAAACCAATATAATATTTTATTAAAAGGCAAACATTTTTTTCAAATTATAAGATATAATCTTAATTCATAATTTTATTATGTGTATTTTTGTTAAATTATTGCATTGGTATTTTATGAAATTATATGAAATTTTTAATGTAATTTGTTTTAAATATATGTCTATTGTTTGTAACAAATGATTATACTTTACATATTTTTTACAAAATTTTGAAATAAAAAAACTGAGCCGCGCCATGGTCTAATTTAGTGAGAGGGGCTTGTTATGTTATAAACCTAAATTTATCATTTTTACCATTCGATGTCGTCAGTTGGAGTGGTATGTGCGTCGGCTCTATAGCCCCTGGTTGTAGGTTCAAATAAACAGGGCTATATTGCTGGAATAAATTTTTAAATTTATGTTGTTCAGCTTTATATATGTATACTGTATGAATCCTTTTATGACGCTAAATTTGAGCCGGCCTACTGGCTAGCCACACTCACCTGCGCGTGTCAGGTTGTTGTCTTGAACCCCATACGCATTTTTAATTATTAATATATTTTTTATAATTTATCTTTGCAAGGAAAAGGTATTCTAGAGGGTTCTTCGAAAAAAAACAGGCCACACACCCTGTCCCTGACAGTGAGTCCCATGCCATGATGGCGCGATCGTCAGCATCGCGGACATATGGAAACGAATTTGAACCGTACATGCACGTCTATGCCAAGTTAGGGAACCAGTTCAATGTATTTTGCAAGTTCAGGCATTAAAGTGCATATTCCTGGCAAGTTCAAGCACCAATGATGTATTTACCTCATTTATTTTCCATCCCATGGCTGAGAGGCTCCAACATATCCCATACCAACCACCCATTATTCCCGCACCCTCCAACCGGAAATACTTGTCTGAGAAATGGAGAGTACAAATTAAGCATGCAAATTCTTTCCCCTAATCTCGCACCTTCCTCCTCTAATTTGCTTTGTTTCCTCCTAAATTGCTACAGATGGATGTTTCCTGCACCGCCTGTCACCGGCAGGATCAAAAACAATATATCACCTTCCCCATCAACCATGGCTCCACGTACAGCAACGCCATCGCCAACGTAGGCGGTCATGCGCTCTGCACCAAGCGTTGGGAGGCTCACCAGCGGTGCATGGTGGTTGCCACTGCAAGTTGCAGAGTCCACATGCCCTTCTCTAGATCAAAGGTAGATCATGCGATCGACGGGTACGAAACGACGACTCCTATCCTCCATTGCCCTAGCAAGGTGTCAATGGAGAGGTGTGGTTGATGTGAGTGGCCGCAGTGATGGCGAGGACATCAACAAGCAGCGGAGACATGGAATACGATAGGTAGGCGGCACAATCTTCTCGACATCATGTTGGCCGTTTTATCCGGTGATCCTGCGTCCATGGTGCCCTTGCTCAAGTCAGTATCGTCTCCCATGCTTCCTCCATCAATGACTCCAGTTCTATGATGTCACTGGTTGTACTAAGTGGGAATGTTGCACTTCATAGTCACAGATGCAATGCTTCAGCGTTTGTGCATCAAGTTTCATACTGCCGATGTATGTGCTTCCTTCGATTTAGTATCACATATGTGCTTGGGTACCACATGTGACCTATTTCTCCAAGTATCTACATGTTTGCCTCGTTGATTACACATCCATTGTAAATTGGTAATGTTCTGGTCGGGACTATTTTCACTACTAGGGAAAAGCCTAGCAGTAGCGCCGGTTTTAGGTCTAGCAGTAGCGTGGGGGACCGTGCTACTGCTACGGCGCTACAGCTAAAGGGTAGCAGTAGCGTCGGTTTACCCACGCTAATGATAGACCTACTTAGCAGTAGCGCTTTTTGAAGAACGCGCTCCTGGTAGTTACTAGCAGAGCGCCTCTCTACCCGCACTACTACTATTATTACGTATTCTATTTCTTTTTTGTTTTATGTCGTATTCATACACCATTATACAAGTTTTCATACAGTAGCAATTTAGAGATTGTTTTTACATCAGAATGGTTATTACATCATTGGGTGAAAGAACTGTAGACTAGTTTCAAGTGGATGGATCCAAAGTGACCAAGTCATGGATTAGGGTGACTTGGTCACTTTGGATCCATCCACTTGAAACTAATCTTGCATGGCACGCGATGTACTAATCGAATTGAAAAAAATCCAGAAATTACACGTTGACCAAAAGAAGCACAAGTGATGATATTAATTATGATGAAATGCTTGTCGTTGTGTACCGTACAAACATCAAAGGCCTCGTCCAGCTTCACGGTGAAAAACCTATCATTTTGCAGGTGAGGATATCTGTCGCACAAACTCCGGTCATCGTAGCAGTAATCACACTCCAGGATCCTATCGTCATCAGACATATCCTATGTTCAAAATTGAAAGATTAAATTTCTGACTATTCATCACGGGTTGACTTTTGGTCTATCGAGTCTTCCTTGAAAACTCTCATCTCATGTGGTGTATATGGTGGGCACTCCCTCTCTGATATATTCGACCGTCGGTGATGGTCGCTCCTCCCTTCGTCCCCGAGTGCATTACATCAAATTGTCTAGCACACAGGAATGAAGGAGAAGCGACCCCCACGACAACATGACCTTTGCTAAAAAGGACATATCGAGCACCTGAAATTTGCCGGAACAGAAATTAATCAACACTCCGGCAAAACATAGGCCACTCTGAGGTGTTCCCTGCAAACATAGGCCACTTGGGCAAGCACATATCCTATTTGGCCACATCATCATCATCAACATCAACGACATGGGGATTTGGCTGCTCCCACCTCAAGGTCGAAGGGGGTCGGTGACGGGGATGGCGAGGGGATGATGCAGGGGCTCCTTGATTACTGCAGAAACAAAATATAAACCCTACAAGCTATCAACTAAATATTATTATGCTGATTCAAAAGACCTACATTTACTAAAAAATTCAATATGTCTTAAAAAGGACATATCGAGCGCCTAAAATTTGCCGGAACGGAAATTAATCAACACTCCGGCAAAACATAGGCCACTCTGAGGTGTTCCCTGCAAACATAGGCCACTTGGGCAAGCACATATCCTATTTGGCTACATCATCATCATCGACATCAACAACATGGGGATTTGGCTGCTCCCACCTCAAGGTCGAAGGGGGTCGGTAACGGGGATGGCGACGGGGATGATGCAGGGGCTCCTTGATTACTGCAGAAACAAAATATAAACCCTACAAGCTATCAACTAAATATTATTATGCTGATTCAAAAGACCTACATTTACTAAAAATTCAATATGTCTTATAACCCTAATATTTCATTTGGTTAAGAACATAACTAATGTTTCTTACAAAAAATTTCCATACCTTAATTTTCTTACTAAGAAATTCTGTTACTAAATTTCTCATATGGCATTGCGATACATTTCTATATTGAAAATTTTGTATACCTAAACAATTTCTATTACTATAAAATTTCTATTCAAAAGACCTAAAATTTTTGTTACTAAATTTGTATACCTACATTCAAATTTGTAGTGAGCCATGAGAAGTAGTGAGACATGAGAAATTTAGTAACAAAATCACTTGTCAAACTATGTTTTTCATGGCTCACTACCATGCAGTAAAATGCATCTGTATTACATTTGACATGCTGCACACGTATGCACAATGTGTTTCCTAGAACATACTACATGCTTTGTTTCTTATACTTGCATCACCATGGTACAACGAACTGCTACTACATTTCCTATGCTTCAACCATAACAAAATTGTGCGTCAAAAGACATCAGAAAACGAATCATGACAATGCTTGGAGAAAAACGTGACCATGAATTATGAAGCATGGCCTGTACTATTGGAAGCATATTTACTATATGACGGAAAGAAGAATGAAATGCAAGGAAGCATCGTGCATATAGAAACACACTAATTATATCAGAAACATGTATGGAAGATGGGGCGGTTCTACACCCTAGGCTCCCAAGGCCCAGGCCCAGGGTGTGGCCTTTTCGAGTAGCTATATACCTACCTATATATTTCTATGGGCCCGTGGCTTAGCTCAGCAAACAGCCCAGGCCAAGCTAGGCACGATCCCGTCGAGAAAAAAAAAAAGCTCGGCCATGACCTAACCTCGCGGGATCCTATTTGACGCGCGTGTGCGTCAAGGAGCCGCAGTTTCGCCGAAGCGAACTAGCGACGACGCCACACGGGCTGGCTCAGGTCAGTAGCAAAGCTAGAAGGTTCAAGTTTTTTGATTTATTTTCCACTTTACGATTTTCTGCTTTTTGCTTAGTTTCTTTTCTTTTTTCCCTTTTGGTTTTTTTTCTTTTTTCCTTTTCTCATAAATTCAAAATTGTTAATAATTTTTAAAATTTGTTAAAATCTTCTAAAATATTTAAATTTTATTCAAAATTTCTCTTTTTGCTTTGCTCATGATTTACAAAAATGTTCATGTTTTTCAAATAAAACCCCCTTTTTCAAATATTCAGAAAATTAAAAAAAGATCACCATGTATAAAAAAGATGTTCATTGTGTATAAAAATGTTTGTCGTTCAAAAAAGTTGTTCATCATACATTGAATTCATTGTATATAAAATTGTTCATAGTTGAAAAAAAATTGTTGGGGAATCGAAACTTTGGGGAGTGGCCTCCTGCAAGCCTTGCAAACACTGGAGAACGCTGAAGCATGTTGATATCATTGTGAGAATCAGCCATGCCAAAGAAAGAATGTCATATCCACAGATCTTGTGAAGCCACTGCTTCAAGTATGTCAATGGCACCTTTCACATGCCCCTTTGCCCCTGCCAAGCAAATGGACATTTCTTCCACTTCCATTGCATATAATGTATAATATCAAGCTTGCCCGGAAAGCCCCTATCGGCATTGATCGCCAACAACCTCTCTGTATCAGCGGCAATTGGCTCTGTCAGGTACTGAGGGCCGAACACTGCCACCACGGCCTTGCAGAAACTATACATTGAGAGGAGACATGTAGACTCACTCATGCGCACATACTCATCCACGAGATCACCAGGAATTCCATATGCAAGCATGAGGATAGCCGGAATGCATTTCTGGTAAGAAGAGAAGCCAAACTTGCCAATGGCATCCTCTTTGCACTCAAAGTATGGGGCATGTCCTACCAAGCCCTCCTGAATACTATTCAACACATGTCTCCTTATTCGGAATCGGCAATGAAATTGATGTGATTTGAAGAGTGCGGCATTCTCAAAGTAATCAGCATATAGAAGGGTGTGGCCTTCCCTATGACGGTTCAAGGCCGGAGCATGGCCGGGGATTGATCCCCTGAACCGAGGCCGCTTCCTACTAATGTGGTTATGGACGACCAATGCAGCCACCACTAGCTCTTCATCATTCGAGGACGAATCATCCGATTCGCAAATGAAATTGTGAAAGAAATACTCCTCCCCGCTATCCGTTGCGGTCGTCATGGAGACGCGCCAGAAAGTGCACATCGTGCTCCCCTCACAGGCACCAAATCAAGGTTTGGGGTCGGTGGTGGTGATGGGCGCCCTGCGGCAAAGCACGACCCGCCGGAAGTTGTTGCGGTCCATGGGCGATGCCGGCACCGTAACTTCTGTTCCGTCGGCAACAAGGAACCACGAATGCCGGAAAAAAGTTTTTAGGAACGCGGGTGTGGGACTGCTATGGCATGGCGTGGTCGTGGTTTTGACGGCATTGGTGGAAGGCGACGCGGCTGGGAATGGGGGGTGGCGACGGCGATGGCAGGAGAAGGGAGGGCAGGAGAAGAGAAAAGAGGCGTTTGTGCCAACGACAGGCGGGCGTGGGGGAGGAGAAGGGCACGCGCCCCGCCCATCCGCGCTTCCGTTTGGCCATAAACGCGGCCCAAAGTTGGGCCAGAAATGGGTTAAAAGCGTACTAAAAACGAACATTCATCCGTTTGCTCCCGCGTGTTCGCTTGTTTTGTCTGTTTACCCTCAAACAGATGTGGCCGGACCATTTAAGGTCGCGCGTTGGAGTTGCCCTAACATATCCACCGTCTGCTGGTCGATCCGATGGTCCGAGCGAGTCACCTCGTTCCCTTCACGCCAGTTTCCCTGCTATTTTAGATCTACCAGGCAAAACCACCTTCTCCTTCGTCGATCGATCCCCAAATCGCTGCCTGCTTCCTCCACCCAGCCCTAACCCTAGCGGTGCCGCCACCATCGATCCCCAAATCCCTTCTCCATCCACCCTCCACCAAACCCTCATCCCTACCTCAGCTAGCTAGCCGCCATGGCCCGTTCCATGGCTCTGCTCCACCGCGAGATTTACTTCTCCGACGACGAGGCGTTATCCGGCAGAGTGTCGTCAATCCGCTGCCCGTGGGAAGGGCGAGATGATCCACCAAGTCGCCAAGAGATCAGTGACGCAGTCACCGATTACCTGCGGACCTTCAAGGCGCACGCAGTCGTCGCCGATCCGCCGGCGCTCTCCTTCCTCCACATACTGCGGCCGCCGGCATCCGTCGGGCTCCCGATGCAGTTCCACAGCCTCACCTTGGCCACTATCTCCAGCACGGACAAGAACCTGGTCGCCATGTACGCCGGAGGGTACCGCCCTGGCAACCGTTTGCCGGGAGGCTACCTCATCTACGACGCCAGGAACGACTCCATCTCTGGGATCCCCGAACTCCCCTCCGACCACTCACATAGAGCCATCGGGTGCGAGTCGGCCGTCGTCATGTGCGAAGCCGCCGCCGCCGCCGCCGGGAACGACTACTTTCTTGCCGAGCTCGTCAGGGTCTGGCCAGAAGGCTCCCAAGCTGCGCTCTGGCTGTGGAAGTCGTCCGTCCAAAAATGGGACTTGCATCCCAGTCGCCTGCCCCTTCCATCCAGCACCACCAGCCACTTCTCCCCTGACTTGTGCTTCTCTTGTTGGGGCTCTGTCCTCTGCTGGGTGGATCTGCTCAAAGGCATGGTGCTCTGTGATCTGAAGCAAAACTGCAAGTTCAGCTTTATTCAGTTGCCCAAAGATTGTCCAACCTATGATGCCGACAGCAACAAGTTTACATACGCCTGTGCCGAGGAGTTCCGTTCCATGGCCTGTGTTGGTGGCGGAATCAAGTTCGTCGCCCTGGATGAATGTGATGAACACCAGCCGGAAAAAGGATTGGAACTGACCATCTGGACTCTCTCGCATGACCTCTCAGGGTGGAAGGAAAGCCGCAAGTACAATGTTGAAAACATCTGGGCAAACGAGGCCTACAAGCCTGCTGGTATAAGAAATCTTCCTCCGTCGTTCCCTGTTCTGAGCATCCATGAAGAAGGCGTCGTCTACCTAGTCTTAGATGATCTCAGGGAGTTGGACGATGGACTAGAGTACATGGGCCAGTGGATGCTTCGTGTTGACATAGGCAATGACAAGGTCCAGTTCTATCCAAAGGGTGAAAAGAGTTCTGTTAATTCCCAGCTCTTTGCCAGTGAGTTCAGTGCGCACCGACAGCAGGATCACCTGGTATTACTACCACCACTAAGCACCGTTTCATTTGCATACTACCGCCATTTTATTTATGTTTACTATCACTAAACATGCTTTCATTTGCATACTAATGTAATTATGCTTAGGTTTTTAAATGATAAAAATTCCAATGCATGTTTATCACATCCAGTTTGCTTCATTACTTGCTAAAAAAATCAAGATATTTGGCCACCTCCCCATGTTGAACAGTAGATGTCTGATATTGATGCTCATCCGCAATCATGACTGCAATCAATTGTCACTACCTAATTACTCTGCCCCCTTGTCATATTATATTAGGACCCCAACTTCTTGCACATCATGATGACACTCTTTTGCATGTTTCACTGCTGTTTTTTATTCTTTTTTCCTGGTAGTGTTGTCATTAGCTTCACCTCTACATGTTGAATGGAGATTCATGGCAGGGTACGTGTTGAACTTCAGTAGTTTGTTTCTGAACTCAGAATTGCTATGAGCTGAACACTGGTAGTGTCTGAATGAAAGATGTCAAAAGTAAATTTAAAAAAACGTATCCTTGACAGATATGTAGCTGTTTCAACAATTTTAATTCAGAGCATCTTGTGTTGGTGTTGCCCAATTAATTAATGTCAGTAACACATTTGAATTACTAGGAAATGGTAAATGTTGACAGTTTAAACCACAAATCAGATATGGCCTTTTCTTTTAGAAAATGTTTTAATGGTAATTCTAGGCTGACATATGCTCACATAAAAGTATTATATCTAACAGACATCTCTATTTTCTGTTGCAGAGAGAGAGAGAGAGAGAGAGAGAGAGAGAGATAGAAGCAAGTGAGTTGGGGATTTGGAAATATGCACATAGAAGATGTACGTGTAGTTTGTTTCTGAACTCGGAATTGGTATGAGCCAAGTTCATTCAAATATGCACATAACAGATGAAGCATAATTTCAAACTAGAGCTGTGCACTGACAAGTGTCTGAACGAAAGATGTCAGAAGTGAAAAACGCACCCTTGAGGCCTTGACACATATAGCTGTTTCAACAATTTTAACTCGAGCATCTTGGACTGACCTTAGATATTGTTTTGGTGTTGCCTAATTAATTAATGTACATGCCTCGCTCTTTTTTTCTTTTCAAAATTGTTTTTAGGGTAATTCTGACCTGACATATGGTCACATTAAAAGTATTACATTTGACACATCTCTTTTTGTTTTTCGCAGAGTGAATTGGTGTGTGTGGAAAGAGGATGAAGCTTTGAGATCTATCTTTTTAAGATGTGCGCCGGCAGGCATATGTTCACATGAGCAAGGAAATACTCCGCATATGATGACACTATCGCATTCTGACAGCATAGAAGCCCCTCAGAAAATAGTAGACAAAAAGGTCCTCGGAGGGCCCCATATCCACCAGGCCCCCAAGACCTCCTTCATCGGTGGAGGAGAGCACCGCTGGCTGAACTAAACTTTGGAGCTGAACCCCTTGCCTAGAGGTGTTAGTGAGCCGCAACACCAACTGAAACTTGGCTGTCTAGCCTCGGTTTAGTTTGGTCTCGATACTTGTTCGCACGCTGCCTAATGTTGTGGGCTTTATTAATTTAAAGCCGGACGTCTCTGACGTCTATGTTCTAAAAAAAAAAAAAAAAACTTGCTCCCTTAGGTTCTTGAGCATCGGATCTGGGAGCAAAGCCAAACTGCTTCCAAAGAGGTGGCCAAATCATCCTGCCTCTTCCTCTAGCCCACAACACCAACCGCCTGGTTCTTACCGAGTAACTTACCATTGCCACAACACTAAGCCGAAGCGTTGGACCACTGCTGCAAAAAGCCAAACTCCACAAGCCCCTCGTTAGTGCTGCCGCCTAAGCCTCCTACCAGAAAGCCAGAAAGAGAGCAGGGGCCGGGTGACCCTTGTTTCATGCACCACATCCCGCTCCTTACAGAAGAAGTGTGCCGTCAACACTCGACGCTATGAGCTATCCTGGCCCTCGCAGAAGAAGTATGCCGTCAACACCCAACGCGATGAGCCATCCTGGCCCTCATAGAAGAAGTGTGCCATCAACAATCGATGCGATGAGCCATCCTGGCCTTGTACATGCCAAACATGGATCCAGGATTCTCCCAACCTCCCGCCCCCGCAAGGGCCGACGGAGGCGAGGGAAGCCACTGGGAGAGCCGGGCAGGGCGAGAAGGATGGACTCGCTTTCTACAGGAAGCATTTACTGGTGACTAGAAGAACACCCGTGCGTTGCAACGGGGCCACATTAACCTTAAAAGTTCAATATTAGTATTCTCATATATATCAAGTGACATTGGCAACATTTTCTACCATCAATTCCTCACACACACTCTCTGCCTCCCTCTTCCTCACTCTCTCCCCCTCTCCCTCTCTCTCTCTCTCTAACACACACACATATCCATCTTATTGGATACGGGACCATAATCCATCTATTTCACACACACACGCTAGGACATAACAATATGGATTATGTGTATTATATTTGCCACCACAACTGAGAGAATTAATTTCATGTAAATCGGCCAGCCACAGCTCCAAGAATACGCGGAGGAGGTGGCCCGGGTCGGCGTCGGCGCCGTCCGGCACGGGCCACGGGCCTGCTTCCAAGCGCGTCTGCGCGTCGGCCACCCACGCCGTGTCCTTCAAGTGCCACTTTCACCGCACCAACTCCCAGGGTCACGGCCATGGCCAGGGCCAGGGAAGCCGCCCTTCTTTGCCCCCTTCACCGGCCGCGGCCAACGCGGTGCCGCGGCACCCGGCCTTGCCGTCCTCGTCCTCCAGCACCGTCGCGACCCAGTGACGCAGCCCAAGCATCGGCCTCGAGAATCAAGAACGCTCGACAACGTAGAGGGAAGGAAAGGTCATATACATGTCATAAGAAAGGGAGTTTATTTACTGCGCCCTCGATGTATTGTTTCCTTTGTTTGGAGATTGATTACCATCCGTGAGTTAAGGTAAGGTTTACGTGATTGAGCGATTTTTTGAAAATCAATTATTTGTTTTCTAATTAATGTAATTGAGTGATCTAAGGTAAGGTTAATTAATTTAGATTTGATCTTTAGAGATTGTTCGTGATTGATTCTACATTACTAAATAACTTGCGCCAGTATGGAAAGTTCTGATCTGTTTAGATTTCTCTCGTTGTGAGGGTGATGCGAAAATAAACCGATGAAGTGAGGGGAGGGGACGAAAAAATCTACGAAAAAAACCAGCGAAGGTGGGAGGAGGTACCCAAAAAAACCATGAAAGGTGGGAGGAGACTACCAACTGCTTCATTAGGAGTAGAAATTATTAGAGATTAGAGATTATTTGTTTTCTGAAAATCTATTATTTGTTTCCTAAAGCAAATTGCATTAATGAGAGAGATTTCGTAGATTTGGCTAAGGTAGGAAAGAATCTATTATTTGTTTGCTAAAGCAAATTGCATTAATGAGAGGGATCCGTTGATTTGGCTAAGGTAGGAAAGAATCTATTATTTGTTTGCTAAAGCAAATTGCATTAATAAAAGAGATCCGTTGATTTGGCTAAGGTAGGAAAGAATCTATTATTTGTTTCCTAAAGAAAATTGCATTAATGAGAGAGATTTGTTGATTTGGCTAAGGTAGGCGGTTTTTGCGGTTCGTGGCGGCTTAGTGTGAGGCGGGACGAGGTACAAAAAAACCTTGGGAGGTGGGACGAAAAAAAACCTGGGAGGTGGGAGTTGTCCCTGGTTAACCTACGAAATTTCGTAGATTTTTTTAGGACGAAAAAAAACCGTGGGAGGTGGGACTAAAAAAACCTAGAAGCGAGACTACCAACTGCTTCCTTAGGAATAGAGATACTTGGAGATATGAGATCTTGGCAACATATCATGTGGAAATTAGGCCTAGGTCCACTTGAGACATTTAGTGTTAGTAATTCAACTGAATGGTTATTTCTACTGGGTGGCATCTTTTGGATTGTAATTTAATGTTAGTCGTTTCTTGTATTTTTCTGATTATGTTGATGAAGGTTAAACGCATCCTTTTCAACTAATGTAGTTTTAAAACAGGAGTATTAGATGTTTCAAACTATTTGATGATCACCTTAATTTTTTTGCTTTGCTTGCCATCATATGGATAATGTTGATTAGACAAACAAATGCATTATGCATAAGACAATAATATTGACAATACAAATGTACCAAACACCATAAATTCGCCGCTGTGTTTTTTCAAAGAAAATGATACATTGGGATAATGCAGAGGCTGGAGCTAAGCCTCCTTTTTCAAAAAAAAAAAAACTTCTCTATGTGAACAATCAATTGTCCCTTAATCTCCCATGGGAAACTTACAAAAGCCATCAGAATGCCAAGATAGTGATGCATACCCTCCTTTAGAATAAAATGTACCCTTTTGAAGTTCCAAAAGCACCAAAAAAACCTTGAATTATTTGTGTTTATATGCCTAATGATTTAACAATTACTCATAAGGTCATCACGATTGCGTCCGATGTGACTTGCACCAGTGATCCTGGCATATACTTCTCAGTCGAATCATACTCATCAGTGACAACTTTTGATGATCGAATACTCTTACCCTTGCGTCTGACTTGCGCTCATTTACCAGGCATAAAGTCATCTTCATCGTCGTTCTTCTATTCCCGAGACACTGCGATTCGACCTTTGATGATTCGGCCCTCTGCACTGATGTACTCCCTCCGTTCCCGAATATAAGTCTTTTTAGAGATTTCAATAAAGACTATATATAGATGTATATAGACATATTTTAAAATGTACATTCACTCATTTTGCTTCGTATGTAGTCCGTATTTGAAATCTTTAAAAGAATTTATATTTAGGAACGGAGGGAGCATTGCTCTTAGAGCTGTTGGGACGCCGAGTATTGTTGGATAATCCATCCCATAGTAAGTTCTTCCACACGTGGTCATGGATAGCAGGGATTTTAAAAACGTGATGGATATATGGTTCATTCCGAATGGGGCACTATATATGATTCATTCCGAATGGATGTATGGTTGGCCTTGTCGACCAAATTAGTGGTTCGCAACTTCGCATACTACTAACATAGCAGCGCTTGCAGATTAAGAATCCTGCATATCTAGAATGATCTTTTCATGACGTTTTCTTTTCCACAAAAAATTATTTTACAGTTGTAACTGAATCACTGTATAGGAGCCCATTAGCCTCGCACCATACGGGCTGACGGTACCTGTCATACTTGACGCCAGCGAGACGCTGATCTCCACCCCTCTCCGCCCGCTGCTCCGGCGGCTGGTGGAGGGGGGTGGGCTCCCGTTTCTCTCCTTGTTGTTTCATTGATTTAGGACATCGTCTTCGTGTAGTAATGACAGTTTGGTGAGATTAGTGTCGTGTTGAATAAGGTGGCATTGGCCACTTCCTCACCGCAGCGACGTTTGTTCCGGCGACGCCGCTGAGCCAATGATCTCGCCTGCTTGTCGTTCGTTTGGACTGGTAGGTCTTATGTTTCTGGCGTTTGGCGGTTGTCATCTCTTATTGCGATGCCGACAAGTGGGACAGATTGATGTTGGTACATGGTTGGTGGCATGATGGCTGTAGATTTGGCGTTCTTCCCCAGCAACGGCGGCGGAATGCGTCAGGTCTGGATCCAGGTTGGCGTGGAGAACATCATCGGTCGACACGCCACATCGTCAAGCATCTGTTCTGCGGCTCTGGTCTTTGGCTCACAATGTCTACGAGGCTATGTCACTGGCCTGGACTTCGGTTTGCTGGTGCTCCGCCTCTTTCCTTGGGGTGCATCTTGGCGGAACTGGTGGTTGGCAGTAATTTCAGATTTCGTTGTTTCCATGGACTTCAGTAGACTTATTTGTAATATTTTTTGTGTGAAGTTTTTTCTGCAAAGTTTCCTGAACACCTGTCATGTCCCGGTCTTTCTGATACTTTTCGCATGTATGTGCACAATTGTACTCTATTTCATTGATTAATACTCCCTTGATTGTGTATCTATGTGCATGTATGTCCCTTTTAAAAAATTTCTAAAGGGGGGGGGGCCTTTCCGACACTCCACAAAATTTCTAGAAGGTCTTATATTTAAAAAGGGTAGGAGGGCCTTTCCGATACTTTGTGCATGTGTGTCCAGGCAGGAGGGCCTTTGGTCCCGGTTGGTGCTACTTTGTGCATGTGTGTCCAGGCAGGAGGGCCTTTGGTCCCGGTTGGTGGCACCAACCGGGACCAATAGGCATCCACGCGTCAACATTTCTGTGGCTGGGGTTTTTTTTTGAAAGGGGGGGGCTAGGGTTTTGGAGGGTTAATTTAGGTGTTTCATATATTGTGTTAGCTAACTATAATTAATAGAGAGAAGTGTTCTCTCTTATGTCCGTGCTTGGTCGACGCTACGTACTATACATACGTATAGAGAGGACTAGACACGCTAGCTAGCTAGTAAGCAAACGAAGGAAACAAAAGATCGTCATGAACATATATGCATACAGAGAGAAGTGATATCGACCACCTCTCCTTCTCCGAGAGATTGGTCGAACAACAAGTTCTCGTATATCTATCCGACACTACCGGCTACATATATACAATAATTATCTCTTACAAATATAATCTCTCTGAGATGTGTTTCCAACCAACAAGTACATCTCATCACAAACAGTGTTGTCACCTCTGAGACGTATTTCCAACCAACTGCTGAAAGTCCTGATGTGTTCACATGTAATCCAGTCGTCGCACTGCTCCGGGTGTTTGGAGCGGAGACTGTTCTTGTGTTCATCGACATACGGGGTCACCAAGGTAGAGTTCTGTAGAACTGTGTAGTGTGCTTGAGACCAAGAATATCCGTCCCTGCATATTATTGAGTCACTTTCAAGAGTGCCTTTTCCAGTCAGTCTCCCCTCATACCGCGATTTAGGGAGACCTATCTTCTTAAGGCCAGGAATGAAGTCAACACAAAACCTGATAACATCCTCTGTTTGATGGCCCATGGAGATGCTTGCTTCTGGCCTAGCGCGGTTGCGGACATATTTCTTTAGGACTCCCATGAACCTCTCAAAGAGGAACATATTGTGTAGAAATACGGGCCCCAGAATGACAATCTCGTCGACTAGATGAACTAGGACGTGCATCATGATATTGAAGAAGGATGGTGGGAACACCAGCTCGAAACTGATAAGACATTGCGCCACATCACTCCTTAGCCTTGGTACGATTTCTGGATCGATCACCTTCTGAGAGATTGCATTGAGGAATGCACATAGCTTCACAATGGCTAATCGGACGTTTTCCGGTAGAAGCCCCCTCAATGCAACCGGAAGCAGTTGCGTCATAATCACGCGGCAGTCATGAGAATTTAGGTTCTGAAACTTTTTCTCTGGCATATTTATTATTCCTTTTATATTCGACGAGAAGCCAGTCGTGACTTTCATATTGAGCAGGCATTCAAAGAAGATTTATTTCTCTTTTTTCGTAAGAGCGTAGCTGGCAGGACCTTTATACTGCTTCGGAGGCATGCCGTCTTTTTCGTGCAAACGTTGCGGGGCCTCCCGTGCCTCAGGTGTATCTTTTGTCTTCCCATACACGCCCAAGAAGCCTAGTAGGTTCACGCAAAGGTTCTTCGTCACGTGCATCACGTCGATTGAAGAGCGGACCTCTAGGTCTTTCCAGTAGGGTAGGTCCCAAAATATAGCAAGTACGTGATCACCGGTACGCATGGCGGGCTTCTTCCGGTGATCTGCCTCGCCTTTGAAATGCTTGCTTTTCTTTCGACATTGATGGTTGGTCAGAAGAAATCGACGATGGCCCAGGTACACATTCTTCCTGCATTTGTCCAGGTATATACATTCAGTGTCATCTAAACAGTGCGTGCATGCGTGGTATCCTTTGTTTGTCTGTCCTGAAAGGTTACTGAGAGCGGGCCAATCGTTGATGGTCACGAACATCAACGCCTTTAGGTTAAATTCCTCCTGTCTGTGCTCATCCCACGTACGTACACCGTTTCCATTCCACAGCTGTAAAAATTCTTCAACTAATGGCCTTAGATACACATCAATGTCGTTGCCGGGTTGCTTAGGGCCTTGGATGAGAACTGGCATCATAATGAACTTCCAAGGAGGAAGGTTATACATACATAGAGTCACGGGTCAGGTGCTGTGATTGCTGCTCTGCTCCCCGAAAGGATTAATGTCATCCGTGCTTAAAGCAAACCATACGTTCCTTGGGTCCTTTGCAAACTCATCCTAGTACTTTCTCTCGATTTTTCTCCACTGCGACCCGTCAGCGGGTGCTCTCAACTTCCCGTATTTCTTACGGTCCTCACTGTGCCATCGCATCAACTTGGCATGCTCTTCATTTCTGAACAGACTTTTCAACCGTGGTATTATAGGAGCATACCACATCACCTTTGCAGGAACCCTCTTCCTGGGGGGCTCGCCGTCAACATCACCAGGGTCATCTCGTCTGATCTTATACCGCAATGCAACGCATACCGGGCATGCGTTCAGATCCTTGTATGCACCGCGGTAGAGAATGCAGTCATTAGGGCATGCATGTATCTTCTCCACCTCCAATCCTAGAGGGCACACAACCTTCTTTGATGCGTATGTACTGTCGGACAATTCGTTATCCTTTGGAAGCTTCTTCTTCAATATTTTCAGTAGCTTCTCAAATCCTTTGTCAGGCACAACATTCTCTACCTTCCACTGCAGCAATTCCAGTACGGTACCGAGCTTTGTGTTGCCATCTTCGCAATTGGGGTACAACCCTTTTTTGTGATCCTCTAACATGCGATCGAACTTCAGCTTCTCCTTTTGACTTTCGCATTGCGTCCTTGCATCGACAATGACCCGGCGGAGATCATCATCATCAAGCACATTGTCTGGTTCCTCTTGATCTTCAGCAGCTTCACCCGTTGCAGCATCATTGGGCACATCGACTGGTTCCTCTTGATCTTCACCAGCTCCCCCCGTTGCAGCATCACCGTATTCAGGGGGCACATAGTTGTCATCGTACTCTTCTTCTTCGCGGTCTTCCATCATAACCCCTATTTCTCCGTGCCTCGTCCAAATATTATAGTGTGGCATGAAACCCTTGTAAAGCAGGTGGGAGTGAAGGATTTTCCGGTTAGAATAAGACCTCGCATTCCCACATTCAGTGCATGGACAACACATAAAACCATTCTGCTTGTTTGCCTCAGCCGCATCGAGAAACTCATGCACGCCCTTAATGTACTCGGAGGTGTGTCTGTCACCGTACATCCATTGCCGGTTCATCTGCGTGCATTATATATAATTAAGTGTCCAAATTAATAGAAGTTCATCATCACATTAAAATCAAAGTACATACATAGTTCTCATCTAACAACATATAGCTCTCCAGAGCATCTAATTAATTAAACCATACATTGAAACTATGTAAAACATTTCAATGCGAAAACAAATGCGATCATAATCGCAACCAAGGTAACAATTGATCCAACGGCATAATGATACCAAGCCTCGGTATGAATGGCATATTTTCTAATCTTTCTAGTGTTTCGTTGCAAACTTCTATATCCTCCCGGCCGACGGCACCCGTGGGGGCTTGATTCTGGCCACGTCGGACCGCTTCTTCACCCTATCTGACTTCCATGCACTACAAGAAACATGTTAATCCATGACAGATTTTGGATGACGTTCTCAGAATTCGTCACAGATAGGGTGCCATCGATGATGGTTTCTCTGTTTCGTCACGGAAAACGTCATTGATCAGCAAAATAAAAATAGGCCCCAAAACAGTAGCCCTCTAGGGAGAAACCGTCATGAAATCCGTCATGGAACAAGCAGCTAGGCCTTTTTTTTCTTTATACACCATCGAGTCCGTCATGTATGAGTCATGCTGATGTGCCATACGTTTTTCTTCTTTTGGCCCACATGTTAGTCCTTGCTACGTCCTGCACTACACAGGTGCCATGCGAGCTTGCCATAGTATGGGACCCACATGTAAGTGTGGCAGAGCGAGAGATGAGCCGAGACCGATGCCACGTCAGCTTTGCTGGAAAGTGCAGGTCCCACATGTCCGTATGACACAAGAGAAATAGCAACAAAAATACCGATGCCACGTCAGCTTTTACTGGAAAGTGCGGGTTCCACATGTCAGTATGACACGAGAGAAATAACAGCAAAATATCAATTGCGCTCAAGGGGGTTTCGAACCTGAGACCTCCAGCTACTAGACCGAACGAGCTAGCCACCCAGCCACAAAACGCTATTTGTGTAACTATGAGCAAGAATTTTATATAGACAATACGTTGTGATGCTTGGCTGTACCAACCAAGCAGTTTTTTTTTTTTTTTGAGAAATCTCTAGCTCCAAGTAGTTTTTTACTCGTTTTCTAGCTTTAATCGATGGAACGAGCTAGCCACTCGACAACAATTAGATGCTAAAAATAGTAATTATATAATTCGGCCTGTCCTGTGCGCCAACCCATGCAGTTTTCTACTCGTTTTCTTTTTATTTTGTCCAAGTTATATTTTTTAATTTTTTCCATATAAAACATTTACTGTTATTATTGTTTTGCAAGTAAAAGTTACAGTAATAATTAACATACAACTATTATGTATTTCAAATGTCTATTCTATTTTCATTCTTTTGTACCTTGCAGAGGTAAACATGAACTTTTTATAAAATTTACATGGACTTAAACAGTTCAACGTGCATTACAAATTATTTGCAAATTCTGTATCTTCATTCTTGGCCAAAAGCACACAATTTTTGTATATGTTTCAACTAGTATTAAAAATTATTGTGTAATAATAATAATGTTTTGAAATGTATTAAAAATGTTACACATGTTTTAGTCTATAGAAATGTAAGATTAATAGTACATAGTATCATAATATATTTTTACTAAAACTTTCACCATTTTCTAAAAACACACTGAACATTTTTTAAAAATACACATTGACATTTTTTAAAGGGACGTTGTCTATTTTTTGAATTCATGATGAACTAAAAAACACGTTTACAATTTTTTAATACACGTGAAATGGTTTTCTAAAAACATGTTGAACATTTGTTTCAAATGCACTAATACTTCCGTTAAGTTTTATCGCAATTGCAATTTTCCGTACATTTCTTGTTTTGAATGCAAAAGTTGTCACGTACACTTCCTGGAAACCGGGACATCTCCCGCGAAACATGGTTTCGAGAGGGAATGGGTCGGGTTTGAATGCAATGATTCATCGTTGGACCTTGAAAGTTTTTCTACATTCAAGAGACACCATCACATGTTGCATGTCAAAGTTTATCATTTTAGGGGTTTGTTCGCTATATTTTAGCCATTGAGTGCATTTCTTGTTATTTAACGAATACAATTCAAATTTGAACAACATGTGCATACAAAAATGGTAAAAATGGGTTAAAAACAAATCCTAATTTTGTCCAACAAGTCTATGTTCAGGTCTTATCCAAGAAAAGAAGAGGAATCACATACATTAGGGTGCCAAGGATCGAGCCCAAACACAAAGCTTATTGGTTATTTTTATTCTAGAAAATGCAAACAAAGTCTGAAAACAAGAAACCTGACATGGTGTCATTACATGATTCCTAGGCACCATGGTAAAAATTTGAAAGCGTTTCACAAAACTTGCGACGTACACTATTTGGAAACCGGAAGATCTTCGAGGAAGAATCATGATTTCGAGAGGGAGCATGCCGAGTTTGAATGCAAAAGTGACGGTTGCTTCATCAATTGACCCTGAAACATTTTTTACACTGAACATACACTGTCATATGTGCCATGTCAAAATTGGCATTTTGTGTTTCTTTTTCTTTCTAAATTTAATCCTCTAACCATTCTCCTATCTCATCTTCATTTCCGTCTCTCTCTCTCTCTCTCTCTCTCTCTCCCTCTCTTTCTCTGCACATTGTGTAGAACGCGGCCTGCACGTCGGCATGCTCACTGGCGGCCTGCATGTCGGCGTGCTTGCCATTGGCGGCGATTGAAGTAGCGCAGGGAGGCGTTGACTCGCCGAGGAGCTAGGGAGGAACACCGGAGGCGACTTCTTGTGCTTGCCGGTGGCGGCGATTGAAGTAGCGCAGGGAGGCGTTGACTCGCCGAGGAGCTAGGGAGGAACACCGGAGGCGACTTCTTGTGCTTGCCGGTGGCGGTGATTGAAGTAGCGTAGGGAGGCGTTGACTCGCCGAGGAGCTAGGGAGGAGCACCGGAGGCGACTTCTTGTGCTTGCCGGTGGCGAGCGTCGATGTTAGTGGTCAGAGCTGCGAGAGGAGGTGTCAGCTTGACAAGGAGCTCGAGAGAAGCAAGGCATGCAATTGCTCTCGAGGGGATAGTGATCCAGATCCGGCAACACACAAGTTGTTGCAGTGGGGAAGATTGCAACAATGACTCAGTTGCAAAAACTAGTCATCATAATACGTTGCTCCCGAGCCATATGATTAAATTTAAAATCAGATCATCAGGTAGTTTGCATCATTTTCGTTAATATAAATTATCTAAAAATAGCGAAAGCCCATTATGGCTCTCAGCCAGGGAGCGATCCTGCGTGAGGCAAACCATGCATTCTGATTGGCCATATCAGCCCGCCCGCTGATCGTGCTCCTCAACCATTCGATTTTCTGAGATCCAACGGATGGCACACAATCCCTAATTCCCTACCTCTCTCTTCTCTCCCCTACCCCCGCAGCCGCCGGCTTCACTTCCGCCCAGATCCCTCCTCCCGTGCCTCCTTCCTCCCATCTCGTTCTCCAATCTTCGACTTCCCTGCCCAGTCGAGAAGCTCGGAGTCCGCATCGTGGCAAGCACCACCGGCGCGACGTCCAGGCCGCCCCACACCGTCCAAGCGTTCCATGTGCGGCTGGATCTGGCGTCTAGCTGCCGGATCCACCGCGGATAGCAACATCGCCTGCTACCTCCTCTCCGACTCCAACCACCACACCACCTCTACTCCATCCAGCCGTCCCGTCCACTGCCAGAACCAGCAATCTCGCTGTCGGATTGGTGGCGGTGGTTCCTCATGGTTCAGTCTCCTCCCGATGACGCGTCGGGGGCTGGTTCCAGGCGGACATCAGCCAGCCACGGTTAGCGCTCTCATCTCACGCCCGTCTTCCCCATCGATGGCACGGGTCTCCTCAAGGAGGACAACACCGACACTGCTAGGTATGGTGAACGCAACCAGGGCGACGGGCCACTTCTTCGTCTCTAGCTCCGGTAAGACCCTGGTCTTCCGTCCTGCTCTCCCTCTCTCGTGCTCTGGGTGACACGGCCACCGAGCCGTGCCTGTGTATGTGCCGGCCATGGTGCCATGGCTTAGGATTTAAGCATGTGGTGGTCATCTGGCCATGGTTTATCCTGTTCTTGCCGTTTGCTAGGCAGAATGTAATAGGATGCATATTTTAGCTTGATTTAGCTCATAGGCTGCTATCCCATCACATTCTATGCTATTGTTGATTACTCCTGTTCATGGTATGCTAATGTTTAAAACTGTTTCTGTTTATTTAGGTTCAGTGGGGTTATACTCGTGCTTATGCTACTGAACAATTGTCCTAGCATGTTACTTGGAATTTGGGCATGGTACTGTGGTGATTTGCAAGTTATTGGCTTTTGTACTTCTCGATGGCTTGTAGCTAGAATTACAGAGTTGTATAAGAACCGAAATTACTACGCTATACTTGAGTTGTGATTTGCCATAGTAAAGTGTTTACTCCTATAGTTCTTACGGTATCTTTAAATAGACATCTATATTGAGTGTATCCGTATTGCCCCTCTGTTCTTAGTAATCTACTTCATTTACATTGCCTCTAAATGCTGGAATTATGAATGTTTGTTAGGAGTAGTAAATACTAATGAATTGATTTTGCTGAGAGTCAAGTGTAGTCATATTTTGTGAATGTGCCTTCTATAAGGTTTGTGAATTTGAAAAAAAACTACTTATATTGTACAGTGTGATCTTGCATTTATATACAATAACATCAAATAGGAAAAATACATATTGCATTAGAATTATATATGTTTGAGTAAATAGGCCTTCTGACAATTGTAATCTCAGTTTCTTCATTTGTTTTAGAATACAAAAATAGGCCGTCTGACAATTGTTTAATTGAGAAGTGTGATGCACATTCTTTTAGAGGCACAATAGTTTCCTTTCCTCCACAATATGTACTGTGCATATAATTATCATTTCTTATTTCCTTATTCTGTATCAGCTAGATACTGATTGGTGTAGTATTTTAACAGCTGTGCAGGATCATTTGCTGCCTGTACCAGAGTGTGAATGACATCATCGACTTCTACCTCCTCCATCTCAAGGACAAATCTCTTGCAACCCATGGTGCTGCATTTGAAGTGTTCATTTGTAATCTGGTAGTGATTATTATCTGTGTAATGTATGATGTTTTGGATTTCTTTTGTAAATGTTGGCAATGTGGCTTTAGTGTTGTACCAGTGATGGTTGTTGTAATTGAATGAAACAATTTAATAGAAAATTGTGGGCTTGGCAAAATTATGTGTCCTGTTGATGGAAAATAATTGGATGTGAAAATTTGTATTATGTGTAATGGGATGTGCTAGCTGGGCGAATTGAATGGACGTTGCTATTTGGGTCGTATTGGAATTAATTGGGCTGAAATCTTAATTGGGTTGATATGGGCCGTATTGGAATTAATTGGGCTGAAATCTTAACCGGGTTGATAGTCAAACGTAGTGGGCTAGAATTTTAACTGGGCCGATGATCAAATGGGCTGCCACCTTAGATTCACGGAAGCTGCCACGTCAGATGATAATGTGGAATGCCTCCTAACGTCGTTATGAGTGTGTCTGTTAAATACCCACCTGTGACAGTCCAAATCCGTCATGGATCCGTGACGGATTTGGAAACCCGTCATGGAGTGCATGGTTGTTAAATTATGACGCGATATACATGACAGATTTCAAATCCGTCACGGGTGCTCTTCCATGATGGTTCTAAGCACATCGGTGACAGTATGAATCCGTCATGTATTAACAAGTTCCTTGTAGTGATGCGACTCCGGGCTCCATCTCCGTCACCGTCACCATGCTCAACGAGCGCGCTTCGTGGACAATCACGGGCGTCTATGGCCCACAGGGTGAGCAAGACAAGTTGGCCTTCATTGAGGAGCTGAGGACTCTCAAGACCATGGCCAGAAGTGAGTGGCTCCTTCTGGGGGATTTCAACCTCATCACTAGAGCGGCGGATAAGAGCAACACCAACATCAACCGCCGCCTGGTGGGCAAGTTCCGTGGGGCTCTTCATTTCTTGCAGCTAAAGGAGCTTCACCTAGGCGGGCGCCGTTTCACCTGGTCAAATGCGCAGGCCAACCCGGTCCTTACCAAGATTGACCACGTGTTCCAGTCCGACGGTTGGGACATACTCTTTCCCAATGCGCACCTTCAGGCTATCACCACAGCTTGCTCGGATCATGCTCCATTATATCTTCAGGGGTGCATCGACGACTCGAGAAAGCCTTCCTTTAAATTCGAGGAATTCTGGCTTCGTCTCCCGGGCTTCAAGGACACCGTTGCCTTGGCATGGAACAAACCTGTTCAGGCCCGAGATGCCATCTGCAAGATTCATATCAAGCTCTGTCGGACTGCGAAGGCCCTGCGCAAGTGGCAAAAGGAAAAGGTCGGGATGCTTGGCTCCTAGATCGCAGTTGCCAAGGAGATCATTTGGCGCCTGGATGTTGCTGAGGAGGGAAGACCGCTCTCGGACTCGGAGAGGGAATTGCGTAAACAACTTAAGGCCTCGTACCTGGGGCTCCTCGCCATTCAGAAAATCAAGCTGAGACAGCGTTCTCGGCTCAACTGGATCCGACTGGGGGATGCCACCACAAAGCTTTTCCATGCTCGAGCGAACGGACGAAAGCGTAAGAACTTCATCCAGACAATCACCACCACCTTGGGGCTGGCAATTATCAGACAGGACAAGGAATGGGCCCTTCTGGACCAGTTCCAGGCTAACATCGGCACGCCTGCCCTGCGCACCAAGTCCATTGTCTGGGAGAGCATCGGGATGCAGCGCCACGACCTATCGGCTCTGGATGCTCCATTCGACGAGGCGGAGATTAAGGAGGCGGTATTCTCCTTACCTTCGGTCAAGGCCCCGGGCCCTGATGGTTTCATCGGCGCCTTCTTCAAATCATGCTGGGAGATCATCAAAGTGGATGTCGTGGCTGTGGTGATGCAGCTCGCGAACCTGAGAGGCGACTACGCTGGCCTGATCAATTCTGCCAACATTATTCTGATCCTGAAAAAATCCGGCGCATCCTCGATTGGCGACTACCGCCCAATCAGTTTGATACACAACATCTCCAAGATCTTCTCCAAGCTGTTGGCTAACCGACTAGCCCCTCTGCTTCCGTCGCTGGTTTCCAAGTGCCAGAGTGCCTTTGTGCAGAAATGGTGCATCCACGATAATTTCCTACACGTGCAAAACTTGATCAAAGAATTGCACCGCTCTTCAACGCCAGGCCTTTTCCTCAAGCTCGACATCTCCAAGGCTTTCGACTCTGTGAGTTGCGCTTACCTCCTAGAGGTGCTGCAACAGTTGGGATTTGGGCAGCGCTGGCGGGATTGGATCTGCATGACCCTCGCTTCATCTTCCTCTAGGGTGCTGTTAAATGGGGAGTCGGGAACCCCATTCGTACATGGAAAAGGCCTTCGCCAGGGCGACCCGGTGTCGCCTATGCTCTTCCTTCTGGCCATCGATCCTCTGCAACTTATGTTTCGGGCGGCTTCCCAGGCCGGGATCCTCAAGCCCATCAGGGCGCGGACGGCCTCCTGCAGTGTTTCTCTCTATGCAGACGATGCAGGCATCTTCACTAACCCGGTCAAAGGAGAGATCGACACCATCGCTAGGATCCTTGCCTGTTTTGGGGATGCATCGGGCCTCATCACAAACGTCAGCAAGACCGAGGTGTTCCCCATTCGCTGCCAGGACATCGATCTCCCGGCAATCCTCTCGGCCTTCCCGGCCAAGCTGGCCTCGTTCCCGGGCCGATACCTAGGTCTCCCACTATATACCAGGCGGCTCAGAAGGGTTGACCTCCAACCTCTTCTAGACAAGGCAATGGGCCGGTTGCTGGGCTGGAAGGGGAAGAACCTGGCGCGACCGGGCAGGGTCTCCCTTGCAAAGTCCGTATTGTGCGCCATCACAAATCATCACCTCACTGCACTCTCGCTTCCCACTTGGGCAATCCAGAAGCTCAGTAAGATCACTCGTAACTTCATCTGGTGTGGGGAAGACTCGGAAAACACGTCTGGCGGACATTCTTTGGTCATCCGGAAGACTGTCTGCCGGCCTAAGCCCATGGGGGGCCTGGGAATCACTGACCTCGAGAGATTTGGCCAGGCGCTCCGACTGCGCTGGCCTTGGCTTATGTGGACTGATCCTGGCCGCCAATGGGTGGGCTCTTCGGTGCCCTGCGATGAGATGGATATGGCACTCTTCAGGGCTTCTACCACCATCTCCTTGGGCAATGGGAGAAAATCCTTATTCTGGCACGACGACTGGACAGGACGGGGCCCCCTGTCCCGGGCCTTCCTAGAGCTGTATAAAATTGCCACCAGGAAGAGGAGAACTGTGATGAAGGAGCTCCAGGAGGAAAACTGGATCAGATCGGTGGCCCGTCTTTCATCGCCTACTCATCTGCAAGAGTTCATTGCCCTCGCATCAGCTATCTCTCAGGTTGAGTTGAACCCGGACCAGGAGGACTCCATCACTTGGCGGTGGACCCCAAATGGCATATACTCTGCTGCTTCGGCCTACGCGGTCCAGTTCTCTGCATCCTATCCCAGGTTTTCCCCAGCCAAGATTTGGGAGGCACACGCTGAGCCAAAATGCAAGTTCTTCGCCTGGCTTGTGCTCCACGGAAAAATCCTCACGACCGACATACTAGCCGTTCGTGGCTGGCCGCATGACCCTCGCTGCCCCCTTTGCCTTGGGGCACCGGAGACGGCCACTCATCTTTGCAAGGACTGCCCGTTTGCCGCCGCAGTTTGGTCTCACGTCCAGGTGTGGACGGGAGAGGATTCTGGGGCCACGCCCATGTTGCCCCCTTCGATGGGGATTTCGGACTGGTGGGATTCGTTCACCACCAATTTGCCCAAGGACGACGGAAGAAGGCGGAGCGGCCGCTTCCTTTACACCATCTGGAACATCTGGAAGGAGTGAAACCGACTCATCTTCTATGGAACTTGCCTCACGCACCTAGAGGTAGGAGCTATTGCCTTCGATGACATCAAGCAAAGGACTTTGGCCTTTGGCCGAGCACAGGTGGCAGCCGGTATCGGTTGATTAGTTCCTAGGGGTTTTTGTCTGATTTCTCTCAGAAAACCGGAACTCTCTTGTACATAAACTTTATCCTCCTTCTTATATGAAAAGGCAGTGCTCCTGCCGGTTCCTCAAAAAAAATCTTCAAGAGCATTGCATCCATCTTGATCTTGTGATCATCGACGACATCTGCAATATGCAACTCCAATATCATCTTCTCCTCCTCAATTTTTTTATTTTTTCCTTCAACAAATTGTTTTCTTCTTGAACTACATTTAACCTCTCGACAATAGGGTCGGTTGGAATTTCCGATTCACATACATCCTACATAAATAAAATCTATGTCACATTGGTCGGCATAATTTTCATAAACAATAAATGAACCAATAGTTATAAAGATAATATATATACCACATCCGAATCATAGATAGGACGAGGGCCGACGGGGGCGGATACCAAAACCATCGCATTATATAAGATGCAATAATAAAAGTAAGAAAATAATACAAGTATCTATGTAAACATACAAGTAAGAATATTTTTTCCTTTCAGAAAGAAGATAAGAACAAGAGGCTCACCACGGTGGTGCCGGCGATGAGCTCGGCGCGGGTGATCGACGGCGGTGAAGACAGGGACGGGGCGTGACGGACCGCTAAATCTAGACAAATATTGAGGAAAATGGAGCTTGGAGAAGAGAAAGCTTAAGTAGTGTGGCTCAGGCATTCCATCGAACACCTTGTGTGCATAGGAGATGAGCTAGAGCACCACCAAGCCCTCTCCCCCTCGGCCAGAAAAAACAGAGCAGTGTGCTCTGCTCTTACGCGAGGGGGTATATATAGGCACCTCATTGGTCCCGGTTGGTGGCATGAACCGGGACTAAAGGGGAGCCTTTGGTCCCGGTTCAAGCCACCAACCGGGACCAATGGTGGTGGGCCAGGAGCGAGGCCCATTGGTCGCGGTTCGTCCCACCAACCGGGACCAAAAGGTTCAGACGAACCGGGACCAATGGCCCACGTGGCCCGGCCGACCCCCTGGGCTCACGAACCGGGTCCAATGCCCCCATTGGTCTTGGTTCTGGACTGAACCGAGACTAATGGGCTGACCCGGCCTGGACCTTTGCCCCCTTTTCTACTAGTCTTACTACCTCTTAAGCAATTTACATAGGATGATGGGAGGGCAGCTTCTCTTTCAAACACACTACAAACGCAGACGCTCATACATCCACACACACACTTATTGTGGTATACCTAGCAGGCCTTTTGAACATTTTACTGCCTCTTAAGGTATTTACGGGGGATGATAGGAACTTCTCTTTTAAACACAGTACAGACGCACAATACATACATACACACATACACTCACCGTGGTATACCTAACATGTCTTTTTTATATTTTTACTGCTTCTTAAGGAATTTATGTGGAATGAAAGGAGGGTAGCTTCTCTTTTAAACATGGTATAGACAAAGACGCTCATACATAAACACATACACTCATCGTGATATACCCGGCAGGCAGCTTCTCGGTGTATTTTGTCAAGTGGTTTTTCTAAAGCCAGCCAACCAACCAAAACAAAAGATGCATGTCCACTCACCGCTTTGCTTTATCTCTCGGGAGTCCTCTTCCCGTCTCAAAACCATTTCTTTGACTTTCCAGCCACCTCCACACCGCCGTAGTCCACACACACACACATGAACTCAGCTGCGGACCACACCACCAGTGTCGCGCGTTACCTCGGAGCACTGCTAGCATACACCTATCCTTCACCACCTGCTCAGCCACCTAATCTGCTCCCAGTGACTTGGGCCAATCAACGGCCGCCGATGCCGACCTCATCTAGCGTGACCCCAGTATACCCTGTGGCGGTGGCCCCGCTGCTCAGCGCTGACGTGCAGCTATACGCATGGGCAGGTTCATGACGGTGTCACATATGAGGCCCTTCCCCTCGGCAACAGCCGTGAACAAGAGTTCATTTGTGTCATCTCATAGTACCAATACCCAACCGTCACAAATTCGTTAGTAGCTTCGGAAGGATCCTAGAAAGATAACGCACACTATGTTGGGTTATTTCTTTTGGAATGCAGTTTGAAAGATGTGAGGTCATTACGACTAAACTGGCTCCAAATTTGCTTAGACTAGCCACAATGGAGAGTAACATGCACTAGTAACATACACATATCCCTAGACTATGTTACTACCTTCATAGTGGGTAGTAACATAAGTGTGGTAACATGCAGAGCTTCATTTATTAAGTTATAGACTCATATTGCATTGAGACATGTGATGTTACAGTAACTAGCTAAGTTACTACTACTACTACCTCTCTTCTCATTAACTCATTGCCACATAAGCAAATTTGATGAGTTGGACTCGATGTTACCGCTGAAGTTACTCCCATTGTGGCTAGTCTTATAGAAGATAGCAGTCACCGTGTCATTCTATGCATTCAGTTTAGCAATAAATGATGTCTATGGAAACTGAATAGCTATGGAACATGTAAAAGAATAGTTCAAGTTTGGTGCACGAGAGTGTTAATTGTCTAGTATATATAGTATGTGGTAAAGATTTACCTTTTGCCCTTAAAACCAGAGAAATTACTCACACCTTATTTCACTTGGTGTTTGCACCAAAAGTGAATGCCCGCCACCACCGACACGACAAAGGAGGAGTTGGTTCCCACGACATCCCCATTCAGTATTTTTCAAAGCTTCAATTTAGTTTAATCATAACTTAGCTTTGGTGTTCTTTATCTACATCAAATTACCATCTTTGAGAAAAAACATATTTTAAGATAAGATGTAACCAATAATTAATTTAAGTCAAGGTTGCATCATGTTCATATTAAGTAAAGAAGTTAAGGACTTGTCTAAACCAAGTTTCTTAGTCTAATGGTATGGTGTGGTCCTTTTCAAGATACGGAGGGATAGGTAGAAATGAACATCTGGGTTTGGAAGGGTTTTTGAACTTCAGTTTAGGTTGTTTCAGGTCCCATGTACAGATGCCTTTGCATATTTATGAAAATAAAATCTCGCTGTATCCCTCAGTTGTTTTTTTATTTGCACATAAATCGTATGTCTTATGGTTTATTTTTTAAGCACCATATTTGTGTACATTCACCTTATATTAGGGGTCTTCTAATCCCGCTATGTGATATTCTCTACTCTAGATATCTTTCTGGATTAATATACTCAGTTTGGATGAGTCAAGAGGAAGCGAAAACCGAGAAGTCCTGCCTTTGGGAAACAATATGTTGAGTAGCAAAGTATTACATAGTTCATTTATGTGTTTTATCCCGACACTAGTTTCAGGCATAGGTTACACGGAATACTATTTGTAATGAAGGCAAAGTTACCTTATGGTGCTCTGATACGTCTTCATCGTATCTACTTTCCAAACACTTTTGCTCTTGTTTTGGACTCTAACTTGCATAATTTGAATGAAACTAACCCGGACTGACGTTGTTTTCAGCAGAATTGCCATGGTATTATTTTTGTGCAGAAATAAAAGTTCTCGGAATGACCTGAAACTTCACGGAGAATATTTTTGGAATTTATAAAAAATACTGGTGAAAGAATCAACACCAGGGGGCCCACACCCTGTCCATGAGGGTGGGGGCGCGCTTGCCCCCTAGGCGCGCCCCCTGCCTCGTGGCCCCCTTGGTGCTCCACCGACCTGAACTCCAACTCTATATATTCACGTTCGGAGAGAAAAAAATCAGAGAGAAGGATTCATCGCGTTTTACGATACAGAGCCACCGCCAAGACCTAATCTCTCTCGGGAGGGCTGATCTGGAGTTCGTTCGGGGCTCCGGAGAGGGGAATCCGTCGCCGTCATCATCATCAACCTTCCTCCATCACCAATTTCATGATGCTCACCGCCGTGCGTGAGTAATTCCATCGTAGGCTTGCTGGACGGTGATGGGTTGGATGAGATTTATCATGTAATCGAGTTAGTTTCTTAGGGTTTGATCCCTAGTATCCATTATGTTCTGAGATTAATGTTGCTATGACTTTTATATGCTTAATGCTTGTCACTAGGTCCCGAGTGCCATGATTTCAGATCTGAACCTATTATGTTTTCATGAATATATGTGAGTTCTTCATCCTATCTTGCAAGTCATTAGTCACCTATTATGTGTTATGATCCGGTAACCCCGAAGTGAAAAAAATCGGGACCACTCCCGATGATGACCGTAGTTTGAGGAGTTCATGTATTCACTAAGTGTTAATGCTTTGGTCCGGTACTCTATTAAAAGGAGGCCTTAATATCCTTTAGTTTCTAATAGGACCCTGCTGCCACGGGAGGGTAGGACAAAAGATGTCATGCAAGTTCTTTTCCATAAGCATGTATGACTATATTCGGAATACATGCCTACATTCAATTGATGAACTGGAGCTAGTTCTGTGTCACCCTATGTTATAACTGTTGCATGAAGAATCGCATCTGACATAATTATCCATCACTGATCCAATGCCTACGAGCTTTTCACATATTGATCCTTGCTTAGTTAGTTTTCTGTTGCCACTCTTACAATTACTACAAAACTACTACTGTTACCTTTGCCATCGTTACCATTACTTCCATACTACTTTGCTAGTAAATACTTTGCTACAGATATTAAGTTTTCCAGGGATGGTTGAATTGGCAACTCAACTGCTAATACTTGAGAATATTCTTTGGCTTCCCTTGTGTCGAATCAATAAATTTGGGTTGAATACTCTACCCTCGAAAACTGTTGCGATCCCCTATACTTGTGGCTTATCATGCTTGATGTTCCTTGTTGTTATATCACGCGCTGTTGTTACTCTAGGATTAATTTTGATGCGATTTGTGTCTATTCATTAAGAGAAAGCAACTGTTGATAGAAATTCCGAGGAAGACGAAATGTAGGTGTTTTGTATGATTGTGCTGATTGTCCAATTGTTTCTATTTTCATTTAAAAATGACATGCATTTTTGTTTTGCAGCTTGCGTCATTCTTACAAGACAAGTTGGCTTCTCGTAAGATTACCATTAATTTTTTGTCTCTATAATCAAACCATGGAGTATATTCAAAGTCCAAAAAGGTATTGAGCAGTTATAGTTGCAATTGCAAGATCGTGCCTGCTGGAAGTCCTATTTCAATTTTTGATTATCCAGGAGCTTGCGCACATGCTTGCTAAGAAGCTCTAACTGTTCCAGCTAGCATTACCATCATATACATAACTAGATAAGAATATGAATGATTTTCCTTGTGATTCCCATGAGGGGCTATTCTCTACATAGAAATACTCCATTTGCTTCCACTAATATTCCACATTAACATACATGCAGAGAGATAGATAGAGAGAGAAAGAAAGTGTAAAAAGTTGTTGTTAAATGCTCAGTCCCATATATTATGCTTATTTTAGAAGAAGAAAAATAATAACGGTGATGGGTCTGAGTGGCTTTAATTAATACTCTTAATTTTTGTTGGATCTATTGAATGTACTTTGTTTTCTTGATGTCAGTAATAAGAATAGCGTCTGCAACCAGCTCGACCTCCATACCACCATCACGCCTTCTCTTACTTCAAAATAAAAACACAACACACACACACAAACACGCGTGCGCGCGTACGCATGGGCTCAGCCACGGGCGCGGTGTGTTGCTGCGCCTTCTGTCTGCTAGTCTTTATTACGTCCGTCGCCGTAGACTAATCCGATGAGAGAATCAATCCTTCAACGACAGACACCAATCACCTTGCTAACAAGTTTTTTTAAGACACCAAATCACCATGTTGGATGCTTGACTATATACGGACTTGCATAAATTTGCACTCCCTATGCAAGAGAAGACTGATCATCAAGCGGGAGCAACTACATTTTTTTTTAAACAATATGAACTTTATTAATTAGAAATAATAGTTACATCGTCTACAAGAATAAAGATACAAAATTTTTCATAGGCTCCTCTATCTAATCCTTTGTCATGGAACATTTTGCTAGTCTAGCAAAAGCTCATAAGCTACTTTGTTTGCTTCCCTATTACAATGTTCAAAACTAGTGAGAGGGAAATCACATGCCATAAACAAACAATCCTCAAAGATTGCAGCCGCCACTCCTACAGAATGTCCTTCATTATTCATTGTGTCAATGATTTTCATATTGTCAGAGTTGGTAATGAGTCGATTGCAGCCCGCCTTTTGTGCCAACGATAGGCCAAACCTAAGAGTTAATGCTTCTGCTGTCACACATCCGCACAACTTTTAATCTTCCAATTTCCACCTACAATGAAGTTTCCTTTGTCATCCCTGATAACAGCTCCCGCTGTACCACTTAACAGATCATGATCAAAATGAGCATCCACATTTAATTTAACAAACCCCATAGGAGGTCTGCTCCAGCCTCCCTTCTTCCTAATTGCCTTAGGTGAATGGGCATTTACATAATTAGCCGTTATAGCATGGATCCCCATCGAGGTTTGGAACGCCTCTTGAGACTTTCTCTCATGAACTAGCCTCCGTCTATTTCACCATAAATACCATACAGTTATAACGATCAGCTCCCTTGCATTTTGGGACCCCAATATAGATATTTCTTGAGCAACGACAATAGAAAACATGCTTGTGGGAGAAAAATAGTTCTGGACCATTGGATCGAACATGGATGGTCCATAATCTAGCTAGTGGGGGATCTGGGCGCACTTGTTTGCAAAATAGTTCATTTGTAGTAATAGCGTTAAGTATGTCTAGTTGCAATGAGCTTGACATGTCTATACGTACCCAGGTCCGAGTCTTGCAGGAGTGACTGTTGTGTAGTCATTAATTTGACAGTATTTGTGACTTGTTGTGCGCCGTCTGTGCGTGAGACCGTCACCATCCTTTCGTTGCAGATCGATCGAGGGGATCTGTGCAGAGGAGGCGCAGTAGAGCTTGTAGATCGATCATTTGGATGGATTGCGAGGTGACCCGTTGGGCCGGGTCGGAAGACATCATTTATATGCGCGTGGATTCCTGACAAAGTATGCCTGCACCCTCCCGCATGTTGAAATTCCGCCTACAGGATCGATCACATTACAGTACGACGAACACGCGCATAAAAAAACTTTTATAGCCAAGGACTCTTGTCGTGCCTATTGTTTTTCCTCTTTTTATTTTCTGTTTTGTCCACGTTACAAAACCTCACGCAGGTCGTGCATATATATGTGCAGAACCAACCGACCAAAGCAACCCTTCCTAAACCTATACAGACACTAGGTCATAATGACCGGCTACCTTGATCATTATTTAAACCTAAACGTATTAGGACTCTGGGCCTAAACCTACTCGGACCTCTAACACGTACGTAGCAGACCTGGGCTAGTACTACTTCACGGCAGCCTGGTAAGTTGCATCTAAGTAGAACTTACCTAAAACTAATTAACTCAAGATTAACCTAACAATCTCTTCCTAATCTTAACCTGTCATCTTTCTCGTGCTTCTCCATCTTTACTTGTTGTAGATTATCCCTTATCGACTCATTCACTCGCACCACGACAAGTTAAACTGATAGACTTCATTGATCGCAACAATCTCTCTCCAATTTCAACTTGGCGAATTTACGGACCACCTTAAATATGCCTTGGACTACCCAGCCTTGCTAGTAATCTGTGGAAAACACCACCCGGTGGACTTCACCATCCACCCTAGCAAGATACATGCCGACTCCTTGTGGATCACACCACCCTGTGCACTACACAATGCACTCCAGCCTCATGTAGAGACATGACCTCATTGAAGAGAATCACCTTCACTGGTTTACCGCCCCCACATACTTGAACTTTATCCTCTCGTCGAGACACATAGACGACCTAGATGCGCTTCATCTTCAACGTCTCCTCACAGAGACGAGCACTCGGACATGGCGATGATGACGACGACTGACTGACCAACCGACCGATCGACCGTCCTAACCCGCACGACTCCTTGACTCTAACTCCCGGATGACGAGCTTGACGACTTTCGGGACCGCATCACCGCACCACCGCTCCCGTCAACGACCTCCATCCGCCGCTTTACCGACGACAGCCCACCGTCTCCCTCCTTGTCGCTCCGACGAACGACGATCGCTTGTTCTCCTCTTCGCCGCGTCATCCAGCGACTTCATGGCCCGCCCCGAGGCACTAGTCGGTGTTAGAGAATATGTTTCCGTAGCATCTCAAACTCCTTTCCTTCTCCTACTCAAACTCCTTGTAATATTCCTTGTACTCCAAGCTTGGCTTCGGCCGCATCAATCAATATAAACAGAACCGCGGCTCCCCTCGAGGGAGTAGGAACGCTTATTATCTTTCATGGTAATCAGAGCCACCTCTTCTCCTACATCTAGCCACAAATCAAAACCCTAGAACCACATATCATCGTCTCCATGGCTTCTTCGTCCGGCGTCCGCCTCAACCTCGGATCGCCGCCATCTGAGAAGCTAGCAAGAGGAAACTTCATCCTCTGGAAGACCCAGGTGCTCCCAGCCCTGCGAGGTGCGCAGGTAACTGGGCTCCTGGACAACTCTGACGCCGCTCCACCCAAGACTGTGGAGATCACGACGGCGGACAAGACGACGGCCCTCGAGCCGAACCCTCTGTACGGGCCCTGGATCGCCAAAGACCAGCAGGTCCTGTCATATCTTCTCAACTCCATGTCTCCAGAAATCCTTGCGCAAGTCGTCGGGAAGGACTCCACCTATGAGCTCTGGACGACGGTGAACAATCTCTTCGCCTCGCAATCATAGTCCCGGATCACCAATCTAAGGATCGCGATCACCAATACCAAGAAGGGCACAATGTCGAGCTCGGCGTATATGGCAAAGATGAAAAGCCTTGGGGATGAACTAGCTGTCGCTGGTCGTCCCGTCTCTGATCCGGAGATGGTGGACTACATACTCGCAGGACTCGACCGCGACTACGACTCCGTGGTGGCGGCGATCGGCGCTGTCAAGAACACAATCACCGCCGATGACCTCTTCGCTCAGATCTCCGCCTTTGATGAGAGGATGGAGATGCTGGGAGACTCGTCTTCAGGCGGGTTTCATTCATCTGCCAACGCCGTCTACAGAGGCCAGTCCCGTGGTAGATCCCGTGGGCGAGGAGGAAGAGGGCGCGGCCGCGGTGACCGCGGTGACCGCGCTGACCGCCAGCCTTCTCCTGCAAATAGAGGCGGCGGATTCAGAGGACGCCCTCGACAGCAACAGCAACAGCAGGTACGCGAGCAGCAGCATGACTATCCTGAGTGCCAGATATGCTATAGACATCATCCAGGAGGTGCACGTGTCTGCTGGTGGCGCTATGAAGAGAATGATCAAGAAGAGAAGGAGGCGCATGCTGTCTCCTATGGCGTGGACACTAATTGGTACGCAGACAGTGCATCAACAAATCACATCACAGGTGAACTTGACAAGCTGACAGTACGGGAGAAGTACAACGGAGGCGACCAAATTCGCACGGCAAGCGGTTCTGGTATGAATATCACCCACATTGGTAGTTCAATTGTTCAAAACCCCATGAAAAATTTGCACCTTAAAGATGTCTTGCATGTTCCTCAAACTTCCAAAAATCTTGTTTCTGTTCATCGATTCACCCTTGATAATAATGTTCTTATAGAATTCTATCCTCACTTTTTCTTGGTTAAGGAGAATCATTCTTAGAGGACGGTGCGTCGGAGGCCTCTATCCACTCATATCATCATCATCATCTTCATGGTCCAATAAACAAGCAAATATTGTCACCAAGCCATCATCATCAAGGTGGCATAGTCGATTAGGTCATCCATCTTCAGTCATAGTTAAATATGTTCTTAGCAAAAATAAACTCTCTTATGAGAATAGTGTTGAGTCAGTTTGTGATCCGTGTCAACAAGCAAAAAGTCATCAATTACCCTATCCCATCTCTACTAGTGTGTCTACTGCTCCTCTACAACTTATATTTTCAGATGTATGGGGACCAGCCCCTACTTCAGTTGGGAGATTTTCTTACTATGTAAGCTTTATTGATGACTATAGTAAATTTACTTGGATTTACTTGTTAAAGAAACGGTCCGATGTATTCCAAGTCTTCATCAATTTTCAAAACCTTGTTGAACACAAACTGAACTCCAAGATCATTGCTATGCAAAGTGACTGGGGTGGTGAGTATGAAAAATTGAACTCTTTCTTCCAAAAACTTGGTATTTCACATCATGTCTCTTGCCCTCATGCTCATCAACAAAACGGATCTGCTGAAAGAAAGCACCGTCACATAGTTGATATGGGGCTAGCATTGCTAGCAAATGCATCCATGCCACTCAAATTCTGGGATGAAGCATTCTTAACTGCTACATATCTTATCAATTTGCTTCCTAGTAAAGTCATCAAATTTGAAACACCTATTACACGACTCCTTGGTGTCATACCCAACTACACATCTCTTCGTGTTTTCGGTTGTGCATGTTGGCCCAACCTCAGACCCTATAACACACGCAAACTCGCTTTTCGCTCCAAAAAGTGTGTCTTCTTAGGCTATAGTCCCATGCACAAAGGAGTTAAATGTCTAGATGTTCCTACTGGTAGGGTCTACATATCCAGAGATGTAGTTTTTGATGAGTCAGTGTTCCCTTTTGCTTCCCTTCATCCCAATGCTGGTGCACTTCTCCGCAAGGAAATCCTTCTTCTTCCTCCACATCTTCGGTCTTTTGATCATGGGGGCGACAGTTGTACTAACCAAAGTGATGATATTCCTGCTGGTATTGGTTCTTCTCTGTTGCCTGTACAGGTCCCTGGTGAAAACGGCGCTCAAAATGATCAAAATTTCGAAAATCAAGCTCAAGATCATCTTATATTTCATGCTGAGGAAGGAGACGAACCTGGCACAGATGACGAAGCTGATCCGGCGGCGCCCGCAACTCCTGTTCGTGCGCAGACCTCGGATCCCGCGGCCAAATCAGCCTCGGATCGCGCTCCCACCAACCGCAGCGCTGATTCAGCAGCAGGCGGGACCAGCTGCGGGGTCGGCTGCGTGGCCGAATCCGCCTCGCCCAGCGTGCGCCACTCCCACGCCGCCACCTCAGCAGCAGGCGGGACCAGCCATGGGGCCGAATCTCCCTCGCCCAGCACGCGCCTGCAACGGCGGTCGGGCGGTCGATCCGCTGTGCCGGCTCGAGCGGCTGGCACCCGTGTGGTGGACACACAAGCGGCCACACCAACGGCTACAGGATCCTCTGCGCAGGTGGCGCCAGATTCGCCTGTGTCATCACATGCAGCTTCCTCGGGATCTTCTGCGGCGAGTGCTCCTGTGGTCCAGCCAGCAGTTTCTTCACGAGTTATGACTCGATTACAGAAAGGTATACGAAATCCTAAAATAAGAAAAGATGGGACTATACCATATGGAATGTTGTGTATTTCAGGAGAACCAACAACATTGAATAGTGCACTTGATGATCCTAAGTGGAAGAAGGCAATGGATGAGGAATATTCTGCACTTATGAGTAACAAGACATGGCATCTTGTACCAAATCAGAAAGGTAAAAATATCATCGATTGCAAATGGGTTTACAGAATTAAAAAGAAGGCAGATGGCTCCATTGACAGGTACAAAGCACGTCTTGTTGCAAAGGGTTTTAAACAACGTTATGGTATTGATTATGAGGACACTTTCAGTCCTGTTGTTAAAGCTGCAACTATCAGACTTGTGCTAGCCATTGCTGTATCCAAGGGTTGGAGTCTACGACAGCTAGATGTACAGAATGCGTTTTTGCATGGCATTCTAGAAGAGGAAGTGTTTATGAGACAACCACCTGGTTATGAGGACAAGAAGTCACCACATTATGTTTGCAAGCTTGACAAGGCACTCTATGGTTTAAAACAAGCACCCAGAGCATGGTACTCCAGATTGAGCTTACAGTTGAAATATCTTGGTTTCATTGCCTCCAAAGCTGATACATCATTGTTTATTTATAACAAGGCTGGAGTAGTCATTTTTGTGCTTATATATGTTGATGATATCATAGTTGCAAGTTCTTCACAAAATGCTACTAATGCACTTCTGCATGATTTAAGCTCAGAGTTTGCCTTGAAAGACCTAGGTGATTTGCATTTCTTCCTAGGTATTGAGGTCAAGAAAACTCAAGATGGAATTGTGTTAAATCAGGAGAAATATATCACTGAGCTTCTGTCTCGCATGGGGATGAAGAATTGCAAGCCAGTTCCTACACCTTTGTCTTCCTCAGAAAAACTTTCAGCATATGAAGGTGTGCCACTTCAGGAGGAGGAAAGTACAAGGTATAGGAGTACTGTGGGAGCATTACAATATTTAACTCTCACACGTCCAGATATCTCATTTGCTGTCAACAAGGTTTGTCAATATCTGCATGCACCTACTTCTGCACATTGGTCAGCTGTCAAGAGAATTGTAAGATATGTAAAGCATACTATGGGAATAGGACTTCATTTCAAACGGTCCAATTCCTCTCTTGTGAGTGCATTCTCTGATGCTGACTGGGCAAGATGCAGTGATGACAGAAGATCAACTGGAGGTTTTGCAGTATTTTTTGGGTCTAACCTTATTTCTTGGAGTGCGAGAAAGCAAGCCACCGTGTCACGGTCAAGCACAGAAGCTGAATATAAGTCCTTGGCAAATGCAACTGCAGAAATCATTTGGGTTGAATCACTTCTTGAGGAATTGGGAATCAAGAAGAATCGTATCTCATGTTTATGGTGTGATAACTTGGGAGCAACATATTTGTCCGCAAATCCTGTGTTTCATGCAAGGACAAAGCACATCGAAATTGATTTTCACTTTGTGCGAGAAAGGGTTGCAGCCAAGAAACTCGAGATACGGTTTATTCCCTCCAAGGATCAAGTAGCAGACGGTTTTACAAAGGCATTGCCATCAAGACCATTTGAGGAGTTCAAGAGTAATCTTAATCTAGGGTAGTTAAGATTAAGGGAGGGTGTTAGAGAATATGTTTCCGTAGCATCTCAAACTCCTTTCCTTCTCCTACTCAAACTCCTTGTAATATTCCTTGTACTCCAAGCTTGGCTTCGGCCGCATCAATCAATATAAACAGAACCGCGGCTCCCCTCGAGGGAGTAGGAACGCTTATTATCTTTCAGTCGGGTCACAACCCCGGGGCAAGCACGGATTCAAACCGACCTAGCTCTTATATCAATTGTTGGAAATTCGTCCACAGGATCGATCACATCACAGTACGACGAACACGCGCACAAAAAACTTTTATAGCCAAGGGCTCTTGTCGTGCCCTTTGTTTCTCCTCTTTTTATTTTCTGTTTTCTCCACGTTACAAAACCTCACGCAGGTCGTGCATATATATGTGCAGAACCAACCGACCAAAGCAAACCTTCCTAAACCTATACGGACACTAGGTCATAATGACCGGCTACCTTGATCATTATTTAAACCTAAACGTATTACGACTCTGGGCCTAAACCTACTCGGACCTCTAACACGTAGCAGACCTGGGCTAGTACTACTTCACGGCAGCCTGGTAAGTTGCATCTAAGTAGAACTTACCTAAAACTAATTAACTCAAGATTAACCTAACACCGCAAGGCTCGAGAATGAGGCTCTCCTTTCTCACTGGAAGACTCTTTCATGATCAACGCAAATGTTTGTTCCGAGGCGGATGCACGATGTTCAAATCATAACATGTTTAATAACGTAAAAGCAAGGTCAGTGCTAGTAATGTTTGTTTTGTGTTTTCTCGTATTAGAAATATATGAACATATAGCAATGCACCTTTAAATATCTGAAAACATATCAATATATTACTTTCGAGATAAAGAGGACCATTTTTGAGAAAATGTTCGGAAATTTTAAAAACAAATTAGACTCATGCATATTTGCATATGTACCATAGATGGATGGATCTACGACACATGAATTCATTTATAAATTACCACTCACTTAAGATGTTGCTGTAGACATTTTTGCATGTACCAAAATCAAAATATATTTCAACATTGTAAATGGTATAATTGACTCTGAACTAATATCATAATACCTATTAGAACATCATGCATATCAAACATTGCCCGTGCATTGCAACGTGAGGAAAACATTCATCTATCAATCTCCTACTTCACTCGTGGTATCTAGCTCTTTATCGTACATGCGCTATATGATATGGTTATCTTAATTAGCCAATCCTTAGTTGACGCTCTCGTTTCTCTGCAACACAACTGTTTCTTGTTCCATCATCCGCAAATAGTTTTGATCATAAGTGATGGAAATTATGCGGAGTTTCCAAACAGATTGGAGGCATCGGTTGTATTGAACATTATATAAGTGTAATTAACATTAAGTTGCACACATAATTGGCGACGACATGTATGCTTAATTAGGATCTTCTACGAAAATATTGAGCTGCTCAATTATGACGTAACTATACAAAAGTCTAGCTTTTTGTCAACATGAATTTCTATGCTCAACCGTGGTACAGTGGCATACCCAGATTATTGAAAATTTTGGATATGGTTTCCTTGCTGAATTGAATTCTTGAATTTTGAATTCCAAATTGTGCACAAACATGTACCAACTATTTTTGTTATCTCACTAACTCTGGAGACTCTGCCAACTACTCTCTCCGTTTCAAATTACTCGTCTCAGAAATGGATGTATCTAGAACTAAAATACATCTAGATACATCCATTTCTGCGACGAGTAATTCGGAAAGGAGGGAGTATATATTTAATCAATCTATGTATGCATCTAAAAACGAAATGATAAAATAATTTCTTTCATGGAAACAATTTCTCCTATGTGGCCACAATTTTAGCTATGTTTATTTTTTAGGCTCTCCCACAATCCGGCCACATCTCACCCATTGCTTGTTTATTGACAAATAGACTTGTTGATTGTCTATTTGCTAAGGTGTATAAATTGGTGAGATTTGATTTACAATAATGAGGTGAGACAATCTATACCTATACCTATATAATATATATTGCTTCC
>NC_057797.1:9531818-9534979 GCF_018294505.1 Triticum aestivum
AGTTACTTTTATATAGGTATAGGTATAGATTGTCTCACCTCATTATCGTAAAATCAAATCTCACCAATTTATACACCTCTGCAAATAGACAATCAACGCACCCGTTTTTTTATCCGAGCGGCCTGTTTTTTTCTCAATGTGTACGCTGGGAGAGACGCAACGCACCCGTTTGGGCCAGCCCATGTCTGAGTGGCCTGTTTTTAAATTTTATTTTTTATTTTTTACTTTCTATTGCATTTTCGTTTTTTCTAACCTAAATAATCTAGGACATGAGAAAAGTTCAGAAAACTGAAATTTTTTGAGAATTTAGAAATAAAATATTTAATAAACCATTAAATATTTGGGATTCAAAAAATGTCTGTGACTTTGTAAAAAAATGTTTACTTACTCATAAAATATTCGAAATGTTCATGATTTTTAAAAAAGTTCGTGTACTAAAAATGTTAATGAAATTGAACAAAATTTTGCCAATTAAAAAAATGTTCATGAATGAAAAAATATCCTAAAATTCCAAAACTCTTCGTGACTTACAAAATAGTTTATTCATTCATAGAATGTTCACTAATTCAAAAAATCTTCGTTAAATAAAAATGTGAATTTCAAAAATCATTCCACCAATTTCCATAAAAATATGCGTTTATTCTAGAAATGTTTGACGATTCAAGAAAATTGTTTTAAAAAATGTTCACAATTTTGAAAAATGTTTGCAAATAGTATAAAATGTTCATGAATTTAAAAAATGTTCTTGATTTTAGAAAATGTTCAAAAATTTATTAAAGTGTTCAAGAATTTGAAAAATGTTCACGATTTCAAATATGTCCATGAGTTTAATTTTTTTTCATGATTTCACGAAATTGAGAGTGATAGTGAATCTCGGTGATGCAACAAAATGTAGTCATGGTCGTTGGAGATTATGATTTGTTTTCTCCCATTGCAATGCATGGTCCCTTTTGCTAGTTCATTTAAAAGCAAACCCTTCTATCACAGGCAAGGTTTTGGAATGGAAGGAATGGGTGGTTTTTTGATTTCACGCAGGAGCGATATCTTATGGCAGACCCATTAAAATATGAGTTGGCCCACTTTGTTGGGATAGAACTGGCCAAGGCCTAGGCGTCAGATCCAGGCAGCTTGGGACTTGCTCGAGAGAAGAAAGGAGAGCGGAAGTTGGAACGCTCTCCTTTAATCCTAAATGGACTCACTTAATCCTAAATGTTTTTTTTGCTGAACTCACTTAATCCTAAATGGACGAGCAGAAGCATCAGTACTTTTATTAGTAGGTATAGGTATATGGCTTTTGCGGAAGGCAATCGTTCGCTGGGAGTGAGGTGGCAAACGAACCGTTTTTATGGCAATTTTAGTTCATGTTCGCCAGCTAAGGGGGTCCTTTTGCGGAATGTGTTTCGTTTCCTGTTACATGGAATCAGGAGAAATTTGTATTCCTTTTCATGGAGGCGAGTCGGCGAGGCGAGGACGTGGAAATAGGTTGATGGTGTCCTGGACTAGGGGTACTCACCATGTCCTTTTCCAGTCAGGAGGGCCGGGTCGAGGGCCCCCGTGGCTGTTCATTAATGGGTCATTTTAAGCGACCCAAGATGCATGCGAGAAAGATTCCAGAAGCCTTGCCATTCAATACAAGGACTCCTTTCCACCGACTAGGAATCCTGTTATCCTCCGGTAGTTAATATAAATCGAGGTTGGGCTAGTCGATGGAACAATCTCAACACATCTTAGAGATGAGACACAACGATGTCATAGTAGATCAACTTGTACTCTGTACTCCACCACAAATCAATATAATCAAAAGAAGAATGTAGAGTATTATCTCTTCGAGAGAGCTTCAACCTGGGTAAATCTTTGTGTCCATTGTTATCAATTATCATCGGATCAAGGCTACGAGATCAGGGCCCCTACCCGAGATATGTCAGAATCGTCTCCAACATTGGTGACCCATACAGGTCCAACTACATAGTCATCACGGTGCGATGGGAAATCAGATCTGTTCTGGCGCGATCTACGCACCGAAACGAATCTTCGTCTTCAGCGCTGACATCTTTGTCGCCACGACTACTTACCATGGCCACACTAGTGGAAAAAAGCCTAGCTATGGCATGGCAAAAAGTGTCTTGCCGGCGTAGAGACCCAATGACACCAATATGGCGCCAGTGAAAACAATTTAGTGGTGGCGTTGGTAGACACGTTAACATTATTTTAGTACTGATGGCGTGCCACCTGGCTAACCCCAGCAATATATTGTGTTATCTATGGCGTTTATTGTGAGGCAACGCCAGCAATTTATATTTTTCAACAATAAAATAATTTACACATCGATTAGTATATGTGCAACCATTTAAACTTCTAGTGGTAAGTCTCAAATCCATAAAATATTCCCAGCTATTACTATAGTTTTCAGTAACTAGCTTGCTACTACCTACAAGCAAAAGTTATCTGGTGGCTAGCTCTATACAAGCAAAAGTATCGGCATCGATCTCACGCAACTTGTTATCCGCGCGCTGACTTGCTACGATGAAGAATGATCCTCATCTCACGCAACTTGTTCTTGTTGCTCTCTCCCTCCTTTCTGAAATAGACTCTGTGGGTCTTCAGCTCCTCCCTCTCGGCCTTCAGGAGCCGTATATCATTCTTCATAGACTCGATCTCAGTGACCAGTAGCTGGTTCTGGTCGATGAGCTTCAATTTCTTATCGCAGACATCGGAGATCTCGTCGATCATATCGTCCTTCTCTTTCTTTAGGGAGGCATTCAACTTGTTAAGTGCCTTCATTATACCCTCCTTTGACGCGACAAGCTCATGGCTGAGCATGTTCACCTCACATACCGGTAGCTGCTGCTGGACCGGTTCAGGAGATGGGTCTCGTACATACGCCTGGAAAGTCAAATATTTGAAATCATCAATAAAGAATGGTTAGATGATATATGTATATATGCATGTTTTTGCAATGCTGATGGATGTTTTTGTAATCTTACCTGGTTGGTGCTCGTTTCGCCTTTGTCAACTTCATCATAGGTCGCGAAGTTGCACAAGGACTAGTAGTAGCTGTTCCAGCTAGTCATGGCTAGAACTTCAAAATAATAAGATGTATAGGTTATTATGACAAGAACTAAACACACATGGCAAGTGATGTAATGCCAATCACTACAAAT
>NC_057797.1:9535252-9537559 GCF_018294505.1 Triticum aestivum
GTCAAACAAGAATTTCCTTAGTGCTAACAAAAAAATTCCTTAGTTCTGACAGGAATCAAACACACATGTCAAACAAGAATAACAAGTAAGTTCCATCCATGCCCATCTTTGCTATGTGTTGCAAGTTGGAAAATGATTTGTAAGTTGATAATAATGCCAATCAAAGTATGGCAAGTATGGCAAGTGATCTAATGCCAATCATAACAATAACAACAAGCAAGTTGATAATAAGCCCAATAAAAGTATGGAAAGTGATCTAATACACTTACACAAATTCTACAACCTAACTGATTTATACATAGGCATGTCAACTTGTCAATTAAACAAAGGAAATTATGTTCTTTTATGGGAGTAAAGAATGGAACCCTGATCTAAACATCCACATGATGATCATTGATGCAAAATGCAGATACAAAATGCCACTGCCACTGTCATATGTTCATTCATATTACCATACAACTAAGGGTGTCTTTGGTTTCAGTCATCAACTGGAATGGCATGTGTCGGACCCGTTCTTGGGCCTCGTTCTCACATTCGGTTGATGAATGGAATGGAACCCAGACGTTCCCACCGAACGAATATTTGGCCTATATCTGGAACGCAGCGATACCTCCAAATTGGAGGAATCATGCGGAACCGGTCTTGCACTCCTCTCCCTCCCTCCTGCGGCGCCTCTCCCTCGTCTCTCTTCCTCCCTCAATCTGCGCCGCCGGGCCTCCTTCTTCGATCTGCGCCGCCGACCACTCCTGCCCCATCCTCACGCTGGCACTGCTCGCCTCGCGCTCGCAGCCTCCCCGGCCGCGTCCAAGGCGGCCACACTGAGGCACCCCGTTGGTTGCGGCGGACATGCATCAGTAGATTGCGTGGCCGTCCAACTCGTCTTCCTTCTGTCTTTCCGTAGCGGCGGAAGGGGCAGTAGCCAGCTTGCCGGTGATGGCCACACATGGGTAGCAGGGAACAGGGAGTGGCGCGTTGTCAAGCATTAGCGGCGGCAAGCACAAAAGCCGGACAAGTGAAGCGATTGGTTTTTTGTAGCTTGGCATTGCTTGATTGACGATTCATCTATATGCTCTGTGTTGAGATTGCTGACAAATTTTGCTGCCATCGGTACTTGTGTAATCTAGATTTTAAGACTTAATTAATATTTGTTGTCAATTCTTAGGGAAATTATAGTGATGATAAATTTTATATAGACAAGATTACATGTGAATAATAAATACTTTTGCAATTCAAACGTATTTTGTACAATTTTCTGTTAATATAAAAATGTTGTAATTGTTCATATTGTACATTTGCATAGGTGAAAATGATTCCATTCCGGTTTGGAACCAAACCAAACGCTGAAACATAACCATTACATTCCACGTTTTATCCCAAGCCAAACACGGAAACGGAACCGACCCATTCTGATGGAACGGAACCATGACCATTGATTCCACTAAGTTCTTGAACCAAACACACCCTAAAAGGCCTCGATAATGAACAAGATACCTATTTATCATTCGGCCACTGTCACTGATGCAGAACGCATATACAAAATACCACTACCAGTGCCACTGTCATATGTTCATTGATGCAAAATGCAAATACAAAATGCCACTGCCACATGAAAGTGATAAACAAGCAAAGAAATTATATATACTACAAATACCAAAGACCCTACAATTTAGCATTAGGAACACTACAATTTAACAATTTAACACTACAATTTAGTATTAGGAACACTACATTAATTAGGAACACTACAGGAGGCGAAGATGGAGGCGATGAACTCACCGAGGGATGAAGATGGAGGCGATGAACTCACCGAGGGATGAAGATGGAGGTGATGAACTCACCGAGGGATGAAGATGGAGGCGATAAACCCTAGTAGGTCGCTTCCGCCGCCTCCGTCGAAGAAACCCTAGCTCAAAACGAAATGAACTCCAATCAAATTGGAGGGCAACGAGCGGCGAGAGAGGGAGAGAGGGGGAGAGAGCGGAAGATTACCTAACCACCGGAGAGAGAGGGAGAGAGCGGTGAGAGAGGGAGAGGAAGGGGAACGAGAGAGAGGGAGTGGGGTGAGGGTGTCGTTGCCTTGGTTTTGACCCCCACGGCCTCCTAATACTTGGGCTTGGCCCAATGCTATAAAAAGATCACCATGTAAAAACTAAAAAGAAAAAAATGGAAGTGTCAAACCACATATTTGAAGGCTCAAAACTATATATTTCAAGTCTTAAACTAAAAGGAAAAAAAAGTAAATTTAAAGTCTCAAAGTACATATTTTAAAAATGTCATTATTTCCATTTAAAAATAATAGAAATTTCA
>NC_057797.1:9538053-9558143 GCF_018294505.1 Triticum aestivum
ACCAGTACATTAAAAACTAAAAAGAAAAAGTGTAGCTGTCAAACCACATATTTGAAGGCTCAAAACTATATATTTCAAGTCTTAAACTAAAAAAATATTAAAGTCTCAAATACATATTTTTAAAATTTCATTATTTTCATGTTAAAACCATAGAAATTTAATGAAAGTAAACTATAATACACTATAAAAAAGATCACCAATACATAAAAAACTAAAAAGAAAAAAATTGGAAGTGTCAAACTACATATTTGAAGGCTCAAAATTATATATTTCAAGTCTTAAACTGAAAAGGAAAAAAGTATTTTAAAGTCCCAAAGTACATATTTAAAAAATATCATTATTTCTATTTAAAAATAACAGAAATTTAATGAAACTAAACTATAATATATTACAAAATATATATACCAAAAAAATAAAAGAATGTTGGCATTGACAAAATAACAATACTGGGATCAGAACCAAAAGCACGCCACAACTAAATATAATACTACTGGTGTTCCATACTATTCCACGACAACACTATATTACGCCTGGTACAAATTGTTGATCCCATAAACTTTTGATGCTAGCCCGTTTTCCAACGCCACCACTATGCCCCTACTAATGTCGTACCAAATAAGCCAACGCCACAACTATTTAAAAAAAAGTGGTTGCGTTGGTTGTAAATGGCGCGCCACCAATGAAAGTTGTGGCTAGCACTTTTTTCACTAGTGCCAGGTCGAGGACTACACCCATGTTGGATCTGTCGGAGATTGATAGGCGTCTTCATCAATATCTACTTTGATCTCAACCAAGATCATAGAAATTTTCGAACATGAAGCTCAGGAGCTCAACGTCAACCTTGTCCTCGTGCAACCATGCAGAATTTACTGAACAACGTATTCAGTTTTGCTATTCCTGCTTCCTCGAGCATTGTTTCGACAGTTCCTAAGGTGGGATTGTGCGAAATTGAGTCTACACAACCCTATGAAATTCCATCGCGTTCCCATGGAGGAATCTTCGATGTCGTCGGATATACCGAGATCCTGCCGAATCTGGACAGAAATCCGTGCAAGTTTGGAAGAAAGGGTGCAACAGTCAATTCTGACATCTTTCTGAAGATCCAACCGTTCAAATCATGCGGAATTTCCTTATCGACAACCCCTCAAAACACAAGGACGATCCAACTGTGCAAACACCGGGGGAGCCCGAGGAGTGCATCAATTTGGAATGTGTTTTATGCACGAAAATGATTCCAACCCGAGTTCATCCTTCTTCATGAAGGGGTTATTGGACGTCCTTTTTTGGAGAAAGTCACTTCAGTTAGTAGTCGGCATCGCCACGACCACATTGTAGCCCTTTGGATTGCACGGATCAGGCGTGCCGGCATCGCCGCACCTTCACTTCATCAAGCCGACATAAACCGTGTCACAAACGCCTACCCGCATAGGCATCGTTGCGCCATCGCTTCATCAAGCCGACATCAATGGTGTCACAAACTCTGACCTGCGTCGGCATAGCCGCGTTGTCGCTTCATCAAGCCGACATCAACCATGTTGACCGGCTCCGTCACGTCGGCTGATGTAGGGGCTCTACGTCACATCACCAAGTTGCCCACCTCGGCTGACTCGGGGGCTTCGGTGCCATCGCTTCATTGATCAGCTCCGGGGGCTTCGGCATCACCCACGTTGACCTGCTTCGTCATGCCAGCCGGACCGGGGGCTTCGCCACCTCGATACCGGCTTGGGGGCTGGGACCTCGTCCAGGTCGAGGACTGTGCACCATGTCGGATCTGTTAGAGATCGATGGGCGTCTTTGTCCCGCCGCTAGCCCGGATTGCATCATCGATGCCAAGAGCATTGACCGACTAAGTCACTTTCAAGCTTAAAATTTTCAATTCTTTCTGTCTAGCTTGCCCATATATTATATTTGTGTAGAATAAAAACCATTCTAAAACACTTTTTTACCCAAGTCAACTAGGGTCTCTTAAATTTATATGTTCCATGTTTTAAGTGTTTTCTTCTACATCATTGCAAAGTCTTTGTTTGCTGCTCTTTATCGAAAAAAAATCTTTTTGTGCTACTCCTTTTTTCAGCTCAAGTACTCGGCCAAATGGGGAGGAGCCGGTGGCAGAGTGAGTGAGGAGGCTCAGATAACCGATCTGGGAGGGGGGAAATGCCTTTTTATGCCCGGAATGCCGGACTGAAACTTTTGAGATTGGGCGCTATGAACACCGCACTTAATTTGCTCATATTGCTATGAATTGTGCTTTTTCTAGAATTGTTTTGAGTGCTGCGGAGAGTTGGGCGTTTAGAGGACATGATTGGATGGCCAACTCCCGTATCAGTAGTCCACAGACGAGTCTGGATCAGTCTGTGGACAGATGATGTGTTCATTCTTTAGTGGCCCGCGTGGAAGATTCGCTTATACTACGTACATATGAACACATGTATGTTTATCGACAACCATGAATCCAATGTTCCGTGGAAAAAGATTCATACCAACAAACTGATTTCATGGGAAAATCAGTCGGGTTAAGCGACCGCCACGACATCAATCACGTGTATGCATTTCTGTGTGGTGTGTCCAATTTTGGTGTCTCGAGGGCGCCACCGGCGCAACATCTTTGAGCCGCACGGCCACTGCGGTGTTGTGACAGTGGGTGGCAACAACAAATAATGGCATAAGCAGGACATGAGCTTAGGAGCGGCATTTGCGATGTAATTGGATGGACATCATGTCTTGATCGGACGACAAAGAGCATCTTCAATAGGAGATGCAAATTTGGAGATGTATAAAACAGAAGATGTAAAATTTTACATATCCAAAAATTGCTTTTTACATCTTCAAAAAAGAGGCAACTCCAACAGAAGATGTAAATTGGTGATGAAAAAGTGGAACTCCAACATATGATGCAAATAGAGACGATGTAATTATGCCGTTGGCGACCACCAAGCATGGCGGAGTGCCTCGGGTTTTCCCTACGGGCTACGGTTTGGAGCGGTGTTTAGCTCTATGGATAGCTGGGAGCGAGGTCCTTTGGGGCAGACCAGAGGAGTTGGGGTGGCCGTGTTGGGCACAAGCCACGGCGATCGCGTCGGGCGTGCGTGTGTGCACGCGGGACGGATCGGGAGCGTGGTGTGCATGCTTGGTAGTTAGCGAGCGGACGCGGGCGATGCACGCGAAGTCCGGCCACATCGAGCGCGTAAGAGCGCGTCGTGTGCGCGGCCTGGGCATGCGGATCGTGGAACGCGTCGTGAGCGAGCAGGCCGGAGTGGGGTGTAGCGTGTGTGTGCTATATAGCTCCCTCCTGTGTACTGGTTCTGGGGTCAGCTGGGTTGTAAGCCATGTAGCCGAGTGGCTGAGTTTGTGCTCAGGTAAGGAAATACACAAGGACGCCGTACGTGCGGCGGGCAGAGTTCGTGCTCCGGCAAAAACACTTGTGTACTTGTGTCTTTCTTCTTCCTCTAGTCTTCTTCTTCCTCGAGAGCTGAGAGAGCGGAGAGAGGTGCTACTGAGCGAGAGGAAGAGGAAGGCCGCGGCAACAACAATTGGCATCAGAGCCTCAAGGTTTGAGGGGCGGTCGTGGCGTGCGGCGGCGTCCCTGGCGAGCGCGGCGGACATGGACGCGTCGGCTGCGATGCGCGGGCATGCACGGTGATGCCGTGCGCGCAACGAGCAGCGGCGATCGCGGAGACGAGGAGGCCGCAGAGGACCTGCGTGGTGGCGCAGAGGCTGCGGCGGCTCGGCGCGACGATCGTGGAGGCGCTGCGATGCGGTTGACGGCGCAGCGGTGCAGGGCAATAAGCGCGGCGGCGAGTCAGGCGCGACCGGTGCGTGTTATGGGTGCGCACAGGACGCGTCGAGCGCGTCATGACCGCGGGAGTGGACCGCGTCAGGGCGCTGGACCTGGTTGCGCAGATCACGTACGTGCACGGCGGGAGCGCGGGCCGGGAGCGCGGGGACGTGGGGACTGCGCGCGAAGGGCACGGCGGCATGATGGCAGGCTTGGCAGCAACGTCAGGGCGGTGGCGGCTACAACGACGTCGACGGCGCGGCGGAGGCCGCAGCGGTGCGGTGCGGCGGCCATGGCGACATCGTCGACGATGGACTCACCTGATGTAGTTTGTGGCTTTGGGGGGTGAGTGTTGGGCATAAGCCACGGCGATCGCGTCGGGCGTGCGTGTGTGCACGCGGGACGGATCGGGAGCGCGGTGTGCATGCTTGGTAGTTAGCGAGCGAACGCGGGCGATGCATGCGAAGTCCGGCCGCGTCGAGCGCGTAAGAGCGCGTCGTGTGCGCGGCCTGGGCATGCGGATCATGGAACGCGTCGTGAGCGAGCAGGCCGGAGTGGGGTGTAGTGTGTGTGTGCTATATAGCTCCCTCGTGTGTATTGGTTCTGGGGTCAGCTGGGTTGTAAGCCATGTAGCCGAGTGGCTGACTATGTGCTCAGGTAAGGAAATACACAAGGACGCCGTACATGCGGCGGGCGGAGTTCGTGCTCCGGCAAAAACACTTGTGTACTTGTGTCTTTCTTCTTCCTCTAGTCTTCTTCTTCCTCGAGAGCTGAGCGAGCGGAGAGAGGTGCTGCTGAGCGAGAGGAAGAGGAAGGCCGCGAAACAACAATTGGTATCAGAGCGGCAACAACAGGCCAAAACTCGACAGGAGGCGAGCTGAACATGGCGGCCGCAGCAAGGCTTGCTCGGGCGCGGGGCTATAGGGCATAGGGAGGCCGGATGAAGGGCGCTACGGGCTCCTGGGAACTCCAGGAGTTCAAGTGTGTGCTTGGACATGGCAAACATGAGCTCTAGCAATGATGGCAACAAGGTCAGAACTGGAAAGCTCACGGGTGTGGCGCGACGCGATTTGAGGCAGAGAGAGGACGAGGAGAGACGGAGGGGTAGAGGAGTGGTGAATCAGTGTGGCGGCAGAGCGAATTGGAGCGTGGTGCGGCGACAGAGGGCTGGCGGGGGTGGCGCATGGCCGGATCTGGCGCAGGAGGGCAATGGCAGTGTGGATGGTGGCGACTGTGTGGCGGGTGGACAGAGAAGGAAGGAAAAGGAATGGAAGAGCGTTTGGCAGTTGGCACGCGGTCACGTATATATAACTTTTTTCATGAATACGCAAAGGTTGCGTCTCATTTCATTGATAGAAGAAAACAAAATAAGTATAGAGGAGGATACAACACATGGCACGAACACAAGAAGGCATGAACATGGCACCCAGAGCAGAGACAAGGGATGCTCAGCCCAAATAGAGAAAAAACACTACCTAACCCACAAAGCCAAGAACTAGGGGCGGACCGTGGATGTTTAACAAAGACTTGCTAGTGATGGAAGATTTTGTGCCAATCAAAACTATAGATGATTGTGATTTTAAGTCGATTCCTATATGGGTGAGAGCTTACGACATACTAATGGCAATGATGAGCTCAGAAATAGAGGAATTGGTGGGAGAGCAAATTGGTGAATGCTTGGATGTTGATTTGGACCATGATGCAAATGCAATGGGACTATATATGCGAATCAAGGAAGGATGCATACAACAGTCCCTATCATGAGGTTCATTACCATAGAATTAGATGAAGAGCAGGACGAGGAGCATGATCAAATCTCTAGGATGAAGAAGATGTTGGAAATATGCCCTAGAGGCAATAATAAAAGGATTATTATTATATTTCCTTGTTCATGATAATTGTCTTTTATTCATGTTATAATTGTGTTATCCGAAATCGTAATACATGTGTGAATACATAGACACCAACATGTCCCTAGTAAGCCTCTAGTTGACTAGCTCGTTGATCAACAAATAGTCATGGTTTCCTGACTATGGACATTGGATGTCATTGATAACGAGATCACATCATTAGGAGAATGATGTGATGGACAAGACCCAATCCTAAACATAGCACAAGATCGTATAGTTCGTTTGCTAGAGTTTTTTCAATGTCAAGTATCTTTTCCTTAGACCATGAGATCGTGCAACTCCCGGATACCGTAGGAGTGCTTTGGGTGTACCAAACGTCACAACGTAACTGTGTGACTATAAAGGTATACTACGGGTATCTCCGAAATATCTGTTGGGTTGACACGGATCAAGACTGGGATTTTCACTCCATATGACGGAGAGGTATCTCTGGGCCCACTCGGTAATGCATCATCATAATGAGCTCAATGTGATCAAGTGATTGATCATGGGATCATGCATTACGGTACGAGTAAAGTGACTTGCCGGTAACGAGACTGAACGAGGTATTGGGATACCGACGATCGAGTCTCGGGCAAGTAACGTACCGATTGACAAAGGGAATTGTATACGGGGTTGCTTGAATCCTCGACATCGTGGTTCATCCGATGAGATCATCGAGGAGCATGTGGGCGCCAACATGGGTATCCAGATCCCGCTGTTGGTTATTGGCCGAAGAGCCGTCTCGGTCATGTCTACGTGTCTCCCGAATCTCCCGAACCCGTAGGGTCTACACACTTAAGGTTCGGTGACGCTAGGGTTGTAGAGATATGAGTATGCAGTAACCCGAAAGTTGTTCGGAGTCCCGGATGAGATCCCGGACGTCACGAGGACTTCCGGAATTGTCCGGAGGTGAAGCATTATATATAGGAAGTGCAGTTTCGGCCATCGGGAGAGTTTCGGGGGTCATCGGTATTGTACCGGGACCACCAGAAGGGTCCCGGGGGTCCACCGGGTGGGGCCACCCATCCCGGAGGGCCCCATGGGCTGAAGTGGGGAGGGGAACCAGCCCTTAGTGGGCTGGTGCGCCCCCCCTTGGGCCCCCCATGCGCCTAGGGTTGGGAACCCTAGGGGAGGGGGCACCTCCACTTGCCTTGGGGGCTACTCCACCCCCTTGGCCGCCGCCCCCCTAGGAGATCCCATCTCCTAGGGCCGGCGCACCCTCCTAGGGGGCCTATATAAAGGGGGGGAGGGAGGGAAGCCGCACCTGAAGTCTTGGCGCCTCCCTCTCCCCTGCTACACCTCTCCCTCTCGCAGAAAAACGGCGAAGCCCTGCTGCGGTGACTGCTGCATCCACACCACGCCGTCGTGCTGCTGGATCTTCATCAACCTCTCCTCCCCCCTTGCTGGATCAAGAAAGAGGAGACGTCACGCTGACCGTACGTGTGTTGAACGCGGAGGTGCCATCCGTTCGGCGCTAGGATCTCCGGTGATTTGAATCACAACGAGTACGACTCCCTCATCCCCGTTCTTTGAACGCTTCCGCTCGCGATCTACAAAGGTATGTAGATGCATCCGATCACTCGTTGCTAGATGAACTCATAGATGGATCTTGGTGAAAAAGTAGGAAATTTTTTTGTTTTCTGCAACGTTCCCCAACAGAAGAAAATTGTCTCCTTTGAGTGCGAGTATCTCCCAGATTTTTTTAACAATTGTGGGATTATTGGCCACACAGAAAGGGCCTGCCCATCTAGAACTAGTGGAGGAAGTGATCATCCGTTTGTTCCTTGGTTGTGCGCAATCATGTACAGTGTAAGTTCGAGTGATGAACGAAGTAGAAGCTCAAGTGACTGGGGGGACTTCTGGACCACATATAGTGCAGGCAGAAAAGGAAGTAAACAAGCCATCTTGGAGAAAGAGCCTACCAGCGGGTATGAACGAAGACAAATCAAGAAAAAGAGGAGAAGAGAAAGAAGTCACCAACCCCCTAAAGAAAGCTCAGGATGATATGCATGGAGTTGTGTAAGGAAGGGAGTTGGTGTTCGATGAAAACAAGCAGTCAGGGAAGACTATGGATAAAAATTTGGAGCCTAGTCCATTTAAACAGATCGTACACCCTGCGGACCCCGGTGTGGGGACATAGGAAATGGAAATGCCAAAAGTTAACACAACTTTAACGAAGATTACCCTAGGGGAAAAGGAGAGGGGACAAAGGAGAGAAGATGAACATAACAAGGAAAGAGTTAAGGGAATCAACTCAGGTACAAATCAGAAGCTTGGTACTTTTAAGCGACGTGAAAGAAATAAGGAGAAGCAACAACAAAATCAGTCCCTTGAGACTGTACTAAAGAAGAGAAACACAAATATTATGGAGCTAGACTTTGAGGTAGACATATTAAAGAGAGCTAGAATGGAAGTTGATGGTGAGGTTGCTGCGCAAGGGGAAAAAGAAGGAAACACAAGATTGAATGCAGAAAATGCTGTGCTGCAGGGACAACCCGGTGAATCAAAATGAAAGTAGTAGCTTGGAACTTTCAGGGACTGGGGAATAGCCCGGAAGTTCGGGGGCTTCTGTATCTTCAGAAGCGGGAGGACGCCGACATCCTCTTCTTGTCGGAAACCAAGATGGGTGATAGGAGAATGGAGAAATTCAAGTGGATGTTAGGAATGAGTAATATGGCCGTAAGATCCTATGAAGGAAAAACTGGAGGTCTGGCTCTACTTGGAAGAAAGAGATAAGTTTGGAGTTGCATAACTACTCAAAATATCATATTGATGTGGAAGTAATAGAAAATGATGGTTTCAAATGGTGTTTCATAGGCATTTATGGGGAACCATCTAGTGATACAAGGAAAGTAACTTCGCGGCTCACGCGCATACTTAAGCAACAATTGAACCTTCCTTGGTTATGTGCATAGGTGATTTTAATGACATATTGTTTAATCACGAGAAAAAAAAGGAGGACCAATGAGAGCACAAAGTCAAATGGAGGGATCTAGATTGGCTCTTGTTGATTGTGGCCTTAAGTATTTGGGTTATGTAGGGGATAAGTACACCTGGCGCAACCAGAGCTGGGAGGATGGCCAATACATCAAGGAAAGGCTAGATAGAGTGGTTGGCTCGAGAAGCTAGTGTGAAAGGTTCCCACATTGTAAAGTGGTGAATGGTGACCCGCGCCATTCAGATCACAGGCCAGTGACTATCCATATAAAAGGTGTTGTTGGGGCACAAAAATTCAGAAGAAGGGCACACAACTTCATGTTTGACGCAAGATGGTTGCATCAGGAAGATTGTGAAACCATTGTAAACAATGCATGGTCCACAGCAAAGCTGAGAAGGGAGACTACTATTCAAGGTATGGCGAGCAGGGTTGCAGGGGACTTGAAAAACTAGGGCGTCAATGTGTTGGGAGATCTTCAAAAAAGAATAAAAAATTCTAAAGAAAGAGTTGGAGGAGGTAAGAAGAGGTGACATTAATCAAGACCAAGTATCAAGAGAGCACTTTCTCAAAGAGAAATTGGATCGACTTGAACACCAACATGACACTCATTGGAGACAATGTGCCCATGTCAAATGGCTACAAGACGGGGATATAATAGATCTTTCTTTCATGCTTTTACCTCAGAAAGGAAAATGAGAAACACCATCCAAAAATTACTAAGAGATGATGGAAGCTGGGCTGAAGGGGAAGACTCACTCAAGGAACACATTACAAACTATTTTTTGAACATCTCCTCCTCCAAGATTATATGGAGCAACATTGAGGAAATTATGCAGGGTGTAGATCTGAAGGTGAAAGAGCATATGAACAGTGTATTGTGTGCTGAGTACATAGAAGAAGAAGTTACAACAACACTAAATTGCATTGGTGACCTTAAGGCACCGTGTCCCGATGGAATGCCTTCTATCTTTTTCAAAAAGTTTTGGCAAAATGTTGGAGAACAAGTGGTCAAGGAAGCACTCAATATTCTGAGAGGGGGAGACATGCCAGAGGGTTGGAATGACACACTCATAGTTCTAATCCCAAAGAACAAAATCCAACAAAGATGAATGATCTCAGACCAATAAGCCTATGTAATGTGGTATACAAGCTGGTCTCAAAGGTAATTACTAATAGGCTTAAAGTAATTCTCCCCAACATTATCTCCCCTAACCAGAGTGCCTTCGTGCTTGGAGCCTTATATATGACAATTCACTGCTGGCATATGAGCTAACACAGTTCTTGCAGAGAAAAAGAGAGTGCTCCGTGGGTTATGCAACAATAAAACTAGACATGAGCAAGGCATATGACCACATCGAGTGTCCCTTTCAAAAGGAGATGATGCATAAACTGGGCTTTGACGGAGGGTGGATCAACTTGGTCAAATACCAAATCAAAGTAAATGGGGTTGTTACTAAAACAATCACACCTCAAAGAGGGCTTCAACAGGGCGACCCACTCTCCCCATACATGTTTCTACTTTGTGCGGAAGGATTATCAGCCATGCTGCATAATGCTGAAATGGGAGGGTCAATTAGAGGGATCAAAATATGCAGAAGAGCTCCTAGTGTAAGTCACCTTCTTTTTCTAGATGATTCTTTGCTGCTAATGGAGGCTAATGCAAGCAGTGCTCAAGAAGTAGAATGCATAATTAACATATATGGGAGCTGCTCGGGATAAATAATAAACAAGGACAAGTCATCCATTTTGTTTAGCAAAAATACAAGGCCTTGGCAGAAGGAAGAAATGAAGAGTAGTCTGAACATTAGTCGGAAGGCCTCTCTTCAAAATACTTAGGACTTCCAACATATGTTGGCAAAGCAAAACCAAAGATGTTCGAATACGTGAGGGAAAAATTATGGAAGGGGATTCAAGGTTGGAAGGAGAAATTACTTTCGAAGGCAGGGAAGGAAATACTAATAAAGGCTGTAGCACAAGCTATTCCTGTTTACATCATGGTGTGCTTTGATCTCACCAAAGGCCTATGTGAAGAGCTGAGCACCATGATTAATAGGTATTGGTGGAGCTAGACGGACAAGGAAAATAAAGTGCATTGGGTCAGTTCGAAGAGACTAACCAGGTCAAAAAGAAGTGGAGGCATGGGGTTTAGGGATTTACACGCGTTCAATCTGGCCATGCTAGCAAAGCAAGCATGGAGGCTGCTCCCAAATCCCACCTCATTATGTGCTCAGGTGCTTTCAGCAAGATACTACCCAGAACGTTCAATTGTACAAGCAAGTCCAAGAAGTGGCATCTCTTATGTATGGTGAAGCATTCTAAAAGGCGTTGAACTACCGAAGAAGGAGATCATATGAAGAGTAGGGAGCGGCAAGGATATTAACATATGGTCTGACCCACGGATCACGAGAGGCAGCACCAGAAAGGTCATCACCCAAAAGGGTAATAACTTGATAACTAAAGTCAGTGAGCTAATTAACCCAATCACGAACAAGTGGGACGAAGAACTAGTGAAGCAGACATTTATTCCGGAAGATACAAGAATTATCCTTCAGATCCCAGTCCAAGACCATATTGAGGACTTTATGGCATGGCACTATGATAAAAAAGGTATACTTTCAGTTAAATCTGCATATAAAGTTGCAATTGATTTGCAGCTCGGGAATCTAGCTCAGGACTAACCTCTACTTCAAATGCAGCTAAAGGAGAGGACGGATTTGATTGGCGAAAACTATGGTCGATGCCCCTCCCAAACAAGGTGCTTCATTTCCTATGGCGTCTTGCTACAAATAGCTTACCGCTTCGGACAAAACTAATAAGCAGAGGTATGGAAGTTGACACTCTGTTCCCTCCGTGTCTTAGATTGGATGAGGATTGGGGGCAATATTTTATAAAGTGCAAGAAAGTAAAAAAAGTGTGGAGAATGCGCTACTAGGGAAAAGCTTATACACAGAACCTTAGCTGTAGCGCTGGATAAAATGAGGCGCTACTGGTACTTAGCAGTAGCGCGTGTCCACAGAAGGCGCTACTGCTATAGACATAGCAGTAGCGCTGCAAGGACAAAGAGCGCAACTACTAAAATTGCCCCACCATTGCTGCCATGCTAAGTGTATTAGTAGTGATTTCCCATGAAACACGTTACTGCTAGGTAGTTTAGCAGTAGCGCTTACCCCTAACCCACGCGACTGCTAATCCAGCCTTATCCCCCCGCGCGCCCGCCCATTTCCTCACTCTCTTGTGTCATTGTCACACCGTCTCCCCCGTCGCTGCATTGCCGCCGCCGTCGCCGCCATCCTCCAGCCTCGGTAAGCCTCCTCCTTCTCCTCTTCCTCCTCCCTCCTCTCTTCTCTAGCTGCCCCTCCTCCCTCCCCCTCCTCCATCCACAACCCCTCCTCCCTCCATAGATTTAGTTGATAGTATATATAGGTAGAATGCAGGTTTTTTGAATAGTATAGATAGGTAGAATTTTGTAGAATGTAGGTTTTTTGATAGTATAGATAGGTAGAATTTTAGTTGATATGTAACACTTTGATTGTAGAATGTAGGTTTTTTGAATAGTATAGATAGGTAAAATTTTGTTGTAGAAGGTAGATATAAAGTGGATAGTAAGTTATATTCAAATTGGATATTTACTTGATAGCTTATAGGGTTTCACTAAGTCCTAAAATGAGGATAATAATGTTTTTGTTTATATTTTGTTTTTGTAGAAATCAAGGAGCCCTGCATCATCCTCGTCGTCGTCCCCGTAGCTTCTTCTTCATTCCAAGGTGCTAGATGTTTTCATAGATGTAGTAGAGTAGTAGATGAGTAGCTGTGACAATTTCCATGGAATAGAAAATTTTCAATGTAGGTTTTTCAAATATGATGGAGATGAGTAGCTTATAGTGTTGTGTAGTACTAGTGCTTGCCCAAGTGGCCTATGTTTGCAGGGAACACCTCATAGTGGCCTATGTTTTGCCGGAGTGTTGATTAATTTCTGTTTCGGCAAATTTCAGGCGCTCGATATATGTCCTTTTTAGCAAAGGTCTTGCCGGATTTGTCCATGAATTTTGGCATGACTTATACTAGAATATGTAGGAAATATCTAGTGGCCTGGATTTTGTAGAAAGATAATAAATGACATTTTGGGTTGACTTTAAGTTTGTCGGGACTCCACAATATATATGAGAGAAGAAGAATACCGACTGTTATCGTGGGGTTCATTCTTCCTCTTCTTTCTCGTGATAGACCTTTTGGTAATGCACGGGAAGGAAGAGAAGAACGACCATCACCTACAGTCGCAAAATGTTAGAGAGGAATCAGTGAGGGAGAGTCTCCATCATATATGAGAGGACGAAGAATCTCGACTGTTGTCGGGTGGGTAGCTTCTTCTTCATTCCAAGGTGCTAGACATTTTGGTGTAATGCACTTTGGAATGACAGGAGAAGCTACCATCACCGACAGTCGAATATATACACCACGTGAGCTCAGAGTTTTCAAGAAAAAGACTCGATAGACCAATAGTCAACTCATGATGAATAATAATGATCTAATTTAGTTTTTGTAGTACATGCACAGGAAGGACGACAGGCTCCCGGAGTGCGACTGGTGTGGCGATGACCGGGGTCTGTGCGACAAGCCTCACTTGTTAGAAGGTCGGCGCTTCAGTATTAAGATCCAGGAGACCTTTGATGTTGAAACGGTACGCAACGACGATAAGTGTTTTTTTCGTAATTAAGCACGAGTTCTGCTTATTCAACGTGTAATTTCCGTATTTTACCATTCGACTAGCTTATCCCATGCCATGGAAGACGCTATGTCTTGGAGAAGCTGGATTTTGAAGATCATGAAAATATGGAGACAAAGATAGTTCATCTAAGGACCCATCATGGTTATGATTTTGCCGTAAATCTTTACAATTCTGAGAGCGTATCCCATTTTGGTTGCCCGAATTGGGAAGCACTTTGCAAGACGTATGCTTTTCATGAGGGTATGATTGTCACCTTGGATCTTGATGATCTTGACATCGGCGAAGAGAATATGGACATTTGGGTCCTTGTTGATACGCTTCCCATTCTACCTCTATGTGAGTTTCTCAAACATATTTATTAAGTAATTTATATTGTTTATTTCAAAATAGTTGACAGCTTATTTCCATTGACAACTTATTTTCATTCTTCAAAAAATACACGGAAGATGGTAGATAGAACCTAGTACACCGATGGCGCGGAATTAAATTATCAGGAGAAAGATCATCTTATCTCATTTATTATTGATGTTGAGAATTACAATATCATTTATCAAACTCCTGCACATTATGATCAATACGTACCACTAGTGCATGTGTTGAACTATGGTAACATCTATGGAGATGACATGGTAAGATTTTTTACTATTACGACATCCGTGCATCTTTTGCATATATTCTTGTAAAGCTAAACTACATTGCTAAGTACAATGTTATTATTATGTTTTTCAACAAAAAATCCCAAAGGATTGTGTGCCTGACCTGATGTTTCCGAAAGGTCGGGTCGATGTTATTAGCTTACGGCCAAGGCTTCCTAGGCTTCACAACTGTTCATACTGGATTTCTAAAACTGGTGAAGACATGACAATCAAAGAATGGAAAAAAATGTATGAACAATCATAGGGAGCTACTTGGAAGCAACATTGTGTAAAGCGCAAGAATTGGAGACAGGATAGTCTCTATTCTCCATAATGGAGAGTCAGGGCCTATCTTGTTTTATGCTATTTTACCTTAGAGAGGGTAGTAGGTCCTATGAGAGAGGAGTAGGTCCTAGGTACAATGTGTTATTATGTGCTACAATGTGTTAGAGTTTATGATGATGATGAGGTGGAGTTGTGATTATGACTAGAGATCAAGTTGTTATATGATGTCCCATGGACAAAAGTGATGATCATGAGGAGTTGTTATATGAAATGATGTATTATGATGATAAGTTGTTAATGATATTATGATGATGATGATGATGAGTTATTATATTATTGGATGGAAGAACCGCTGATTAGTTTCAAGTGGATGGATCCTAAGTGACCAAGTCATGGATTATCCATCCACTTGAAACTATCCATCCACTTAAAACTAATCCATGATTCTTTCACCCAGTGATGTAATAACTCATTATGATGTAAAAACAATCTCTAAATTGCTACTGTATGAAAACTTGTATAATGGTGTATGAATAAGACATAAAATAAAAAATAAATAGAATACGTAATAATAGTAGTAGCGCACGCAGAGAGGCGCGTTGCTAGTACTTACCAGTAGCACTTTCTGCAAGACGCGTTACTACTAAGTAGGTATAACAGTAGCGCGTGTAAACAAACGCTACTACTAACCTTTAGCAGTAGCGTCATAGCAGTAGCACGGTACCCCGCGCTACTGCTAGGCCAAAAACTAGCACTACTACTAGGTTTTTCCCTAGTAGTTATGCCACAACTTGAGCATGTCAGGCTGCAACTAGTTCCATGTGTTAATGCTTTGAACTTTGTAGAAAAAATCTTTAAGCTCCAGGGGGACATTAAGTTAAAAACTTGCTTATTACTTTGGCGCTGGTGGTATAAGAGAAACTGTGCAAATAAAGGGAATGTTTTAAAATCATTTATTGAGATTTGCTCTTCTATTGACTACCACTTTTTAAATGTCGTGAAGGCACACATGAAGGAAGGAGGCTAACCCGGCAACAAAAACTCCAATGGTCAAGACCACCTACCAGAATTCTCAAGATCAACATAAATGCAGCTTTTCATGGCAATTCCAATGATGGAGGTGTTGGGGAACGTAGTAATTTCAAAAAAATTCCTACGCACACGCAAGATCATGGTGATGCATAGCAACGAGAGGGAAGAGTGTTGTCTACGTACCCTCGTAGACCGGAAGCGGAAGTGTTAGCACAACGGGGTTGATGTAGTCGTACGTCTTCACGGCCCGACCGATCAAGCACCGAAACTACGACACCTCCGAGTTCTAGCACACGTTCAGCTCGATGACGATCCCCGGACTCCGGTCCAGCAAAGTGTCGGGGATGAGTCCGTCAGCACGACGGCGTGGTGACGATCTTGATGTTTTACCGCCGCAGGGCTTCGCCTAAGCACCGCTACAATATTATCGAGGACTATGGTGGAGGGTGGCACCGCACACGGCTAAGAGATCAATGATCAACTGTTGTGTCTATGGGGTGGCCCCCTGCCCCCGTATATAAAGGAGTGGAGGAGGGGGCCGGCCAAGGAGGGTGGCGCGCCCTAGGGGGCAATCCAACTCCCACCGGGAGTATGACTCCTGAGGGAGTCCTGGATTAGGGGGTGTCCGGATGGCTGGACTATACCTTCAGCCGGACTCCTGGACTATGAAGACACAAGATTGAAGACTTCGTCCCGTGTCCGGAAGGGACTTTCCTTGGCGTGGAAGGCAAGCTTGGCGATACGGATATGTAGATCTCCTACCATTGTAACCGACTTAGTGTAAGCCTAACCCTCTCCGGTGTCTATATAAACCGGAGGGTTTTAGTCCGTAGGACAACCTACAGAACAACAGTCATACCATAGGCTAGCTTCTAGGGTTTAGCCTCTCCAATCTCGTGGTAGATCTACTCTTGTACTACCCATATCATCAATATTAATCAAGCAGGACGTAGGGTTTTACCTCCATCGAGAGGGCCCGAACCTGGGTAAAACTTCGTGTCCCTTGCCTCCTGTTACCATCCGGCCTAGACACACAGTTCGGGACCCCCTACCCGAGATCCGCCGGTTTTGACACCGACATTGGTGCTTTCATTGAGAGTTCCTCTGTTCGTCGCCATCAGGAAGGATGCCTTGCCCCGTCTTTAAAGACGGCACCATTGCTAAGGGAGCTTTGGCTGTCGGCCAAACCCTCCGGCTAGGTGGTTTTCTTATGACCGCCTGTTCAGCTTCTGCGCCGATGATGACTTCTCGAGCCATCGAAAACAATCTTCATGTCAGCTTGGAACTCGCCGAGTAGTTAGATCCAATGGAGCTCTCCTCCATAAACGAGCTCTTGGATTGCTTCGCCGCCCTGGGAGTCTCTACGGATTATGACCAGATTGGGCCTAAACCTGATCTGAGAGAGATTAACTCTCCCCAAGTCACCCATCATGTTGTCGTGGTAGAGGGACAGCGCAGCGACCCTTCATCTATATTAAGGACTCGCTACGTCCGGATTCCCGATCCCTCCAAGCCGAATACCCGCGGAGGGGAGGATATCACTCAAAACCTGAACTTAGAGTCAGGCGACGGGCTGGATTCATTGGACAACATCCAGGAATCCAAATTTTCGAGTTCAGAAATTCCTCGGCCTTTGGGCCTCAGATGGGGTGAGTCTTCGGATTTAATTCCACCCACCCACCCCAACATAAGCGATCTATCCAAAATCAGGCAAGAGCTCGATGAAACAGTACATCATTACTGGGCCAGATTCCTCCTAGTTAAGAACAGGCTAAGGGGCTGCCACGAGGAAGACGCAATCTCAATCTTCTACAATAATTGCACGGACAAGGGAATACTCAACGCCATAAGTCGCCATGATATTACAAACTTCGCTGACTTAGCGTCCATTGTACGAAAGTACTGTGCGATGGAAAGCGCCTGGAAAACCGAAATCAAATTTTGGGACAATCCGGCCCTGAATACAAACCCAGTCCAAAATAAAAGGGTGCATCATCACCAGACACCCGGGTCAAGCACTAAAAAGCAAAAACCCTCTACAGGGCATGGAACCGTACTGGAAGGATGGCTCAATGGACCCTGTAAAATTCACAGTACAGAGGATGCCACACCAACTCACAGCCTCAGAGCATGTTGGATACTCCGGCAGGTGGCCAAATTTGGCGAAACTCTCCTAATTCCGGAGGCCACAGAAAGCCACCCCAGAGACACCAATACGGTATTAACAGTCTTCGAGACTTTCGCATCAAATAATATGCGAAAAATGACACACCGCAGCCTTGCCGAAGTCTACCAAGTAGCAACAGTAAACCCATGGAGTGACACGGCTATTACCTTTAACGCCATTGATGAACCTAAATTCCGAACAGCCCGAGCACCAGCCGCATTGGTCCTCAGTCCAATAGTGGACGGCTTTTGTCTTACCAAGGTACTCATGGACAGCGGCAGCGGATTGAACCTCATTTATGAGGAAACCCTTCAAAAAATGGAAATAGACTGGAATTGCATTGAGCGAAGTAGCACAACCTTTAGAGGAATAATCCCCAGTTGGGAAGCGCGCTGTACAGGAAAAATCACACTAGATGTGGTGTTCGGCACGCGGATAATTACAGGTCCGAAGGGGTCACGTTCCATGTGGCTCCGTTCAGCAGCGGTTATCACGCTCTGCTAGGGCGGGAAGCGTTTACAATCTTCCAAGCAATACCCCATTACGGGTACATGAAGATCAAGATGCCCCGGGCCTAACGGGATCATCACTCTCGCTAGTGATCCGGACATAGCACTCTGCGCCGAAAACAAGACAGCCGCACTGGCCCTCGAGGCACTATCCGAAGCCCTAGCGGCTGAGGAACTGATTGGGCTGCACTCTACGGTGAATAGGGACGATGTGGTACTCGACAAAAGATCCAAGTCCACCTCCTTTAAACCGGCGGACGAAATAGTCAAATTCCAAGTCCATCCAATGGACCCCAATAAAATAGCTTCCATCGGGGCATAGTTAAACCCTGATGTAGACGCCGCACTGCGAGAGTTCCTACGAGAGAACTGGGACATTTTCGCCTGGCACCCTTCAGACATGCCAGGAATCCCACGCAGGTTGGCCGAGCACAGCTTAAATATCCAAACAGGATTCAAACCTGTCAAACAGGCTCTTCGGCGTTTTTCCGAACCTAAGAGACAGGCCATGGGAGAGGAGCTAGCAAAGCTATTGGAGGCCAGATTCATCAGAGATATAAAACATCCGGACTGGCTAGTAAACCTGGTGATGGTACCAAAGAGGGACAAATCCTGGCGCCTGTGTATTGATTTTAAAGACCTTAACAAGGCTTGCCCAAAGGATCCCTTCCCCCTCCCCCGCATCGATCAAATTATCGACGCTACCGTAGGACACGATTCGTTGTGTTTCCTCGATGCATATTCCGGCTTCCATCAAATCAAGATGGCAGAACCAGACCAAGCCGCAACGGCATTTATGACACCATATGGCCCATTCTGCTTCAACACGATGCCCTTCGGGCTCAAAAACGCCGGTGCAACATATCAGCGCATGATTTAGACATGTCTGGCAAGCCAGATCGGCAAAACAGTGGAGGCATGTGTAGATGATGTGGTTGTCAAAACAAGACATGTTGAATCTCTAGTAGACGACTTGAGGCTCACATTTGATAACCTCCGAACATACGACATCAAGCTCAACCCGGAAAAATGCGTTTTCGGCGTTCCAACCAGAAAGCTCTTAGGCTTCATTGTATCCGGTAGAGGAATTGAAGCAAATCCAGCCAAGATCCAAGCTCTGTCGCAACTGGATATCCCAAAGTACCTCAAACAAATACAAAAGTTAACCGGATGTGTGGCGGCTCTAAGCCGCTTTATCTCCCGCTTGGGAGAAAAGGCCCTACCCCTTTACCGCCTCCTTCAGCGCACCGAACACTTCAAATGGACGGATGCAGCCATGGCCGGACTCGACGAAATAAAAGCCATACAGGCAACAAACCCAGTCCTGGCCGCGCCAAACATTGGCGAACCAATGTTATTATACATTGCAGCAACACATCTGGTTGTAAGCGCAGTGCTCGTCGTCGAACGAGAAGCGGACGGACACAAATTCCCCCTTCAAAAGCCGGTCTATTATGTGTCCACTGTCCTCACACTACTAGGGAAAACCTTATACACAGAATCTTAGCAGCAGCGCGGTATAAAAACAGACACTACTGCTAATTAGCAGTAACGAGCTTTAGAAAAGAGCGCTGCTAATGACTGAGTAGTAGTAGCGCTCTAGGTGAAAAGAGCGCTACTAGTATAATTGCCACGGTGTTGCCTCCAGGCTAGATATAGTAGTAGCGCCCTTCCCGTGGACGCGCTACTGCTAAAGAACTTAGTAGCAGCAGTTTTGCTCAAAACTCGCTGCTGGTAAGTATGACCGCAACTAATTAAGTTTAGTCCCATACTGCTAAGCGAACAAGGTGTTTACCACCTTAAATATGTTGCTTCTCAACCTATCTCGAGCACTTGGTCTTCATTGAACTATATGTGTATGATTTGTGGTTGCAATATGAATCCTCGCCTGTGCCTATACAGGTACAGTGAGGATTCATGTTGACTATTTAGATTATACACAAAAAGATCAATGATGACCAATGTATATTTTTGATGTTTTTACTAAACAAAAGAAATAACTGCTTCCATTAGCAGTAGCAGTTTTTCCCAAAACGCGTTGTAGATAAGTTAGCTATAGCGCGTTTTCTGTACGTGCGCTACTGCTAGTTCGAGTTAACCACCCCCCGCATCAAAATTTCGCTAAGTCCTC
>NC_057797.1:9558728-9587576 GCF_018294505.1 Triticum aestivum
CCCACCCCTCCCCAACCCCCTCCCTCTTTGCTTAGTTAGTAGATGATTTTAGTAGTAGTAGATGCTAATTTAGGATTCATAGATAATGATTTTTAGAAGTAGTGGATAGATGTTAATTAGTAGTAGATGTATAATTAGCAGTAGTACATGTTAATTAGTAGTAGATGTAGTAGTTAGATGTTAATTAGTAGTAGTAGATGTGCTACTTTCTTTCTATTTATAGTAAGTTCATATTTAGTAAGAACTAGTTGAATTAATAGAACTAGTTTAGTTTTAGTTGAACTAGTTAAGTTTTAGTTGAACTAGTATAGTAAGTAAATTAATAACTAGTTGAACTACTTCATTTTTAGAAAGAACTAGTTTTTTCTTTTTATACTTAGTTTATATTTAGTAAGAACTAGTTGAATTAATAGAACTAGTTGAACATCCCATATTTGGTGTTATTTTTTAGTTTAAGCAATTATTTCATGTTTTGGTTACACCTCCGAGTGGCCTATGTTTTGCCGGAGTGTTGATTAATTTCCGTTCTGGCAAATTTCAGGCGCTCGATATGTCCTTTTTTAGCAAAGGTCATGCCGGATTTTTCCATGAATTCTGGCATGACTTGTGCTAGAATATGTGGGAAATATCGAGTGGCCTGGATTTTCTTTGAAAAATAATGATCTAATTTAGGTTTTTTAGTACATATATTTAATTGTACAAGTTTAATCTTTGAATTATGAACGTAGGAAATGTCGTACTCGGACGACGATAGTCTCCCGGGGGAGTGCAGCTGGTGCCACGATGATCGAGGTATGTGCGACAGGTTCGTTGAGCTGGACGAAGATCGGCGCTTCAGCATTAAGCTCGAGGAGACCTTCAATGTTGAAACGGTACGCAACAACGACAAGTGTTTTTTTCATAATTAAGCATGACTTCAACTATTTCAACGTCTAATTTTCATCTTTTACAATTCGACTAGCTTATCCCATGCCATGCAAGACGCTATGTCTTGGAGAGGATGGGTTTTGAAGACCATGAAAATTTTCAAACAAAGAAAATACACCTAAGGACCCATCATGATATCGATTTTGAAGTAAATCTGTATAATTCTCAGAGCGTAACCCATTTTGGTTGTCAAAATTGGGAAGCACTTTGCAAAATGTATGGTTTTTATGAGGGTATGATTGTCACCATGGATCTTGGTCATCCTGACATCGAGCAAGACAATATGGACATTTGGGTCCTTGTTGATACGCTTCCGATTCTACCGCAATGTGAGTTTCTCAAACATAGTTATTAACTAATTTATATTGTTTATTTCAAAATAGTTGACAGCTTATTTCCATTGACAGCTTATTTTGAATCTTCAAAGAATGTGCAGAAGATGGTAGACAAAACCCACTACACTGATGGCTCCGAATTAACTTATAAGGAGAAAAATCATCTGATTGCTTATTGTACTTTTTGAGAATTACAATACCTATTATCGAACTCCTCCCAATTATGGTGAATACATGCCACTAGTGCACGTGTTGAACCACGATAACTTCTATGGAGATACCCTGGTAAGATATTTTACTATTACGACATCCGTGCATCTTTTGCATACTTCTAAAACTAGTACATCATTGCTAACTCCGAAGTTATTACTATGTTTTTCAACAGAAAATCCCGGTGGATTGTGTGCCTCATCTGATGTATTACAATGGTCGCCTTGAAGTTCTGAACCTACAGCCAGGTCATCCTACGGATCTCACCTGTGCATATCGAATTTTTGAAACCGGTGAACACATGCTAATCAAAGAGTGGAAAAAATGTTTGGACATTCGTAAGGAGGTTCTTGGAAGCAACATTAAGCAAAAGGCAAGAATTGGAGACAGGATAATTTGCATTCTCCATAATGGAGAGCGAGGGGCTATCTTGTTTTTTGCTATTTTACCTTAGAGAATATAGTAGGTCCTAAGAGAATGTAGTAGGTCCTATGAGGTACAATATGTTTATTATGTGATACAATGTGTTAGAGTTGAAGATGTCAGGAGTACTTGTGATTACGACTAGTGACCAATGATATGATGATGATGATGATAAGTTGTTAATGATATGATGATGATATTTATTATATCATTGGGTGAAAGAACCGCGGATTAGTTTCAAGTGGATGTCCGTCCACTTTAAACTAGTCCACACGGTTCTTTCACCCCGTGATGTAATAACTCATTATGATGTAAAAACAATTTGTAAATTCCTGTTGTATGAAAATTTGTGTAAAGGTGTACGAATACAACATGAAATAAAAAAGAAATAAAATACGAAATAATAGTAGCAGCGCGGGCAGAGAGAAGCGCTACTACTAATTACCAGCAGCGCTTCTCCTGGAACTCGCTGTTACTAAGTCAATTTAGCCGTAGCGTGGGTGGAGGCACGCTACTACTATTCGTTAGCTATAGCGCCTTATCAGTAGCGCACCACCCCGCGCTACTAATAGGTCTAAAACTCGCGCTACTGGTAGCCTTTTCCCTAGTAGTGTCACTCCCTGCAAATCACGGTACCCGCATTATCAAAATATTGCGTACGCGGTATTCATGGCATCCCGGAAGCTACGACACTACTTTCAGGAGTGTTCAATAACAGTAGCCTCAGAAGTACCACTTAATGATATTATAAACAACCGTGACGCAACGGGCCGGATTGCAAAATGGGCCATTGGGCTCCTCCCGTTCGACATAACTTATAAGCCACGGCGAGCCATCAAGTTGCAAGTCTTGGCCAACTTCGTCGCAGAATGGACGGAGGCCGAACTCCCTAAAGAGTACGGCACATATTCAAATTGGATCATGCATTTCGACGGCTCCAAGATGTTGGCCGGACTGGGGGCCGGCATCGTTTTGACGTCCCCAACAGGAGACACAGTTCAATACGTACTCCAGATTATGTACACGGACTCCAACAATGCAGCCGAATAAGAGGCCCTTTTACATGGTCTCCGGATGGCAGTATCCATGGGCATTCAATGCATAGAGGTGCGCGGTGACTCGAACCTCGCAATATCCCAAATAAATGGAGACTTCGATGCCAAGGATCCAAAAATGGCAGCTTACCGCAACGCCGTCCTAAAAATGTCAGCTCGGTTCGAGGGGCTTGAATTTCACCATATAGCCCGAGAAAATAATCAGGCGGCAGATGTCCTGGCAAGCATCGGTGCAAAACATGATGTAGTCCCCCCTAACATCTTCTTGGAAAGGCTGTTCAAGCCATCCGTAGTGTGGGAAGGGGAGCCGAACAATAACAGCCCGGACCCAACCGCACTGCCCGACACCGAACATCCTGACACAATCGGAGGCTCTGCCAATGAAATAACACCTTCAGCCCACGTAATAATGGTCGTCACCGCCCCATGGACAGGACCATTCCTCGCCTACCTTACTAGGCAGGAACTCCCCGAGGACCAAAATGAGGCACGCTGCATAGTGCGGCGATCCAAAGCCTACAGAGTCCACGAGGGAGAACTTTATAAGAAAAGCACTACCGGAGTCCTTCAAAGGTGCATCTCCGAAGAGGAGGGGCGGAACCTCCTGGCTGAAATTCATGCCGGACTCGGAGGTCATCACGCTGCAGCTCGGTCCATTGTAAGTAAGGCCTTCCGTACAGGCTTTTATTGGCCGACGGCCCGGGCAGACGCTCAGGACTTAATCCAACGATGCACCGGTTGCCAGCTCTTTGCAAACCAAAGCCATATGCCACCCACCGCCCTCCAAACTATCCCCATTACTTGGCCCTTCGCGGTCTGGGGGCTTGACATGGTTGGACCCCTTAAAGGCGGAACCCACAAGCAAAAATACTTACTGGTCATGGTGGGTAAGTTCACCAAATGGATAGAAGCCAAGCCTGTTAAGACGGCCGAATCCGGGCCGGTGATAGACTTTATATCCGGGGTTGTACACTGTTACGGCGTCCCCCACAGCATCATCACTAATAACGGCATGAACTTCACGGCCGGCGAGGTAAAACTCTGGTGCAAAAACATGGGCATCAAGCTCGATTATGCTTCCGTCTATCACCCACAAACTAATGGCCAGGTCGAACGTGCAAATGGTCTTATCATGAGCGGCATCGAACCCAGATTAGTGCGGTCCCTCAAGGAATCTAACATGCACTGGGTAGAGGAGCTCGACTTCGTACTCTGGGGGCTGCGGACCACGCCGAATCATACCACCGGATACACACCATTCTTTATGGTGTACGGCGCAGAGGCAGTTTTGCCTTGCGACATAATTCATGACTCACCTCGAGTGCGCATGTACGAAGAAAGAGAAGCCGAGCTCGATCGGCAGGACAGCTTGGATGCATTGGAGGAGGAGCGTAACGTGGCAAAAGCCCGTTCTGCATTCTATCAACAGCAGGCTCGAAGATACCAAAGCAGAGAAGTACGGGCCAAAAATTACAACGTTGGCGAATTAGTTCTACGACTACCGGACAAGAAAAAGGACAAACTCAAGCCCAAGTGGGAAGGTCCCTTCATAATTGACCAAGTCCTGACTGGTGGAGCGTACCGCCTGCGGGATGCATCGGATAACCGACTCGAGCCGAACCCATGGAACACAGCCCGTCTCCGAAGATTCTATGCCTAGCGCCGGACTCTGTGTTCATCTCCTTCCTCCGTCCATTTTTTATCTATTTTCTATCTTACATTTCTCTTCTCTCTCTCTCTCTCTCTTATAGCCTTTAAAGGCTCATAAAGTGACGCACTATCCGCGCTCATTAAACCTGGGGGCTTCTTTAAACAGAAGCTTATTCATACGGGCTTCATGCCCAACACATGTGTCACACTTCCGCATGTACCTTTTATTCACCATTATATGCATCGATATGACTTAAGTTTTGGCCAAGCTGGGTTGCCCGGCTCCTGTGCTTACCCCTACGTTCCCGATTGTTCGGCTAGGTGGTAAAGGGAGCACCTCTGCGATTGTTACTGCCAGGTAAGCCGGACGTGTACCTCAGACTGGGTGAAGCCGAAAGCTAGCGTTCTTAAGGGAATATTCGGTCAGTGAACTAAAGATGATCCTTGTTCATTTTTATCTATACGCCCCCAGATGTTTTTCCTGCGTTTCTTTTTGCAGCATGGACATGCACCTTAGGGCATGCCTCCTAGGGAAAGGAACCCCTAATGGAACTATTCTCCCTGGAAGATGTTTCTTACTAACCATGTAATATAACATAACTAGTCGGGCACTTGTCTGTCCATGCACTAATGACCCCTACGCCTGGTCTCCGTGCATTCCCCGGTTCCTATATAACCGCATGGGAATTCGGACACACTCCGGACCGTCAGGTCCCGAGGCTGAAGAGAAAAGGTCGGCCATGACAAACGATCTACAATCCGGCTAGAAGGCATTATAAATGTCAATTAAATTACATAGTCATTTTAACTGATTGTATTCCTCTTCAGTACCATCTAACAGGCTGTCTAATTTACAGTCCTGCTGGGAATACTTTGCGGCCAACTCTACTTGGCCATATACTAAGCTTACAGGGATCTCCTTCCCATCGGACCCTACAGGACCGACCTCGGCCATGTGGTTGGGGTCAGCCTTTGCGTACCGCGTCTTCACCATGGCCCAGGCATCCCTAGCGCCTTGACGGTAGGCCGGTATCTTCCACAATCGGAAGCGCCGCCGTGCTCCCTTTAGCTTCTCCGCAAGCTCTCCAAGACCTTCGGGCATGGAAACGGATGGCCACAGGGCCTGGGCGACGCCTTGCATCGCCTGCCGAACTCGATCGAGCAGTTGCGAGAGCTCGGGAAGAAGGTCACCCATAGAACCGGGCATCTCCTTTGTAGGACGACCTGTTAGCACACCTACAGACATTGCTCTGTTAGTCGACTTCCCCGACGAACTTTCTTTCAAAGGTTTGTTCAAGCACTTACTAAATATGCCGCGCCGAAGCCGTTGATTCTCCTTCACGGAGTCTGACAGCTGGGAACAAACATCTTTCAGCTCGACGCCTAGCTTGGTGTTGGCATCTTGGAGATCGTTCTTCTCCCGCCTCACCTTTGTCAGCACCTTCTCACCAGCCTTTAGCTGGCGTAGGAGGTGTTGCCTTTCCGGATTCAATCCGGCGCCATCTGCAATTTCATTTGTCAGATTCGCACCCATGCCGTGCTTCACAAAATACTTATCTTTCGAAGTGTATATTACCAGAGGGGTTCTCCTTGGGCTCCCCTGCCGCGGGTAGTGCGGCCTCAAGTTGGGCTCTGCACTCTTCCAGCTCCTTGGACAGTAGGGAATTCTTTTCTGTAAGAACCTGCATAACAAATGATCCTTAAATCAGTTATTCTAACTATTTCAAGTCTCGGGGGCTACTGGTATATATATATAATTACCAAAATTTTCTTACTCATATGTCTTTTACATATTGCTCCCTGGCTCTGGCTAGACCATTTTGAGCGGCACGGAGGTACGCATCTCCCGAGTTGAAGGCATCTAACGCCCCTTGAGAGAAACAAGCGTCGCGAAGAATTGTCCGGCGACGCCTGTGGTTCATGGCACTCTCCACCTCAGAGTTGGTGGCAGACAACTCGTCCACATCCTCCGTCGGAGGAGCATCTGGCGTGCGCCTTGCGTTCGCCTCCGCCTCCGGGCCAAGCTTTTGAGCCTGGCTGGTGGAGGCGCGATTGGCAGCCTCTCTGGATATAGTCCGGCGAGGTCTCTTTGTCCTGAAGAAAGCACGAGTGTCAATGTGCCTTGAAGGTATAACACCTGGGATAAGGGGGCGCGCCATACCTTTGCGCTGACACCTCGGTCCGAACTGCACTTCTTTTCTGCCCACGGGGCCCTGCGGCCCCTCGTTGGCTTGTCGCCGCAGGTTCGGCCTTCCGCTTTAAAAACCTCCCCTGCAAAGTTCGGTTGTAATCAGGAAACTGAAAACACGAGAGGGCGGACACCTATTCGGGGTATTGGGACTTCGATCTCAGTTACCTGGGAGGCCGGGATTAGCCCTGGGTAATCGGCCGTAATGGCCACCAAGGCGTTGTCCTTTCTCAATTGATGGAACACTCCATCAATCAGCTCCACAGATATGTTCGGATCCTCTTGAGAGTCCGGGTCGAGGGACCGTCCTAGGTCCTCAGGTTGTGGAGGAGGGCTGCTTATTTCCTTAACAGCCTGACGCAGTTCCTGCGTTGAAGTCGTCAGACTGAATATTTAACAATGGGAATACAAAACGGATGGGCAAGTAAATACGACTGCTTACCTAGCTTGGGGGATTGTGCATAGAGAATCCACCCTGTGGGTTGACGCAGAGAAATTCCTCCTCTTCTCCCTTATACAAAGTGGACAAGATCTTTAGTAGAGCGGCAGCTGAATCTGGCCCCTTACGGCCGTAGCGGGTGGCATCGTCCTCCCCGTTGAAGTCCCACATGGGGTGGCTTCTATACTGAAGCGGTTGCACCCCCCGCATAATGCATTCGGCCATAACCCCGATCATGGTTAGTCCGGAATGGGCTAACAATCTTATTCGTCCCATCAGGTAAATGATGTCCCTGTCACTTTCCCTCTGAGGGCTCCGTGGATGCCAGCTTAGGCGCTTCTTTAAGGGAGCACTGTCGAATTCAGGGAGGCCGATCCGGACAGGATCTGGCAGCGGGACGTCTTCTATATAAAACCATTCTGAGGGCCAGTCTTCGGACGCTTTCTTTGGGGTTCCGGATAGATATCAGGTCCCGGCGATGCGCCACACTTCGGCTCCGCCCACTTGATACATTGACCCCTCCTTAGAGCAGGGCACAAGGCAGAATAACCTTTTCCATAGCCCGAAATGAGCCTCGATACCCAAAAACAGCTCGCAGAGGGATACGAAGCCCGCGATATGCAATACGGAGGCAGGCGTGAGATTGTGTAGCTGGAGGCCATAGAACTCCAGGAGCCCCCAGAGAAATGGATGGATTGGAAATCCAAGCCCCCTTATTAAATAAGGGACGACGCACACCCACTCTCCTTTGGAGGGATTAGGGGCACTCTCCGCTTGCTCTCCGCCATTATAGATGGCAAGGCCGGCTCGAACTGGGACCATATAGGCCGGGGGGAGAAATCCCTTGGTCTAGAGCGTCACTAGCTCGCTATGCGGGATGGAGCATCTCTCCTAGTATCCAGGCTGAGGGCTGGAAGTGCGAGAGGAGGAGTCGCGACGGCTGGCCATGGTGGAATGTACCTTTGTCGGATGCGCTCTGATGAACACTCGCGAAGGGGGGAAGATGTGGTTTGGATCTAAATCCTCGTCCCCTTAAATAGGTCAGCTCATTTACGCGGCTAGGGGTGTGAATGTAAAAACACTCAGACTTTTCATATTCGTTTGACACGTGGGAAGCGGCCATTATTGGGCGTAGAAGCCAAGGAGCGCAACATCTGCAAGAAACCGGACTTTATTCAACAGGTACACGGAATTTGGAGGAGAACCCGCCTTGCAATGCCGAAGACAATCTGCGCGCCGGACTCATCGTCATTGAAGCCTGGTTCGGGGGCTACTGAGGGAGTCCTAGATTAGGGGGTGTCCGGATGGCCGGACTATACCTTCAGCCGGACTCCTGGACTATGAAGACACAAGATTGAAGACTCCGTCCCGTGTCCGGAAGGGACTTTTCTTGGCGTGGAAGGCAATCTTGGCGATACGGATATGTAGATCTCCAACCATTGTAACCGACTTGGTGTAACCCTAATCCTCTCCGGTGTCTGTATAAACCGGAGGGTTTTAGTCCGTAGGACAACATCCAGAACAACAATCATACCATAGGCTAGCTTCTAGGGTTTAGCCTCTCCGATCTCATGGTAGATCTACTCTTGTACTACCCATATCATCAATATTAATCAAGCAGGACGTAGGGTTTTACCTCCATCGAGAGGGCCCGAACCTGGGTAAAACTTCGTGTCCCTTGCCTCCTGTTACCATCCAGCCTAGACGCACAGTTCGGGACCCCCTACCCGAGATCCGCCGGTTTTGACACCGACAACTCCCCTTTTTCCTATTAGGAGTAGGAGAGGGAAGGAAGAGGAAGGAGGGAGGCAGGAAAGGGGGGGCCAGCCCCCCTCCCAATTCGGATTGGGCTTGGGGGGGCGCCCCTTCCCTTGCTCCTTTCCCCTCCTTTCCACTAAGGCCCAACAAGGCCCATATACCTCCCGGGGGGTTCCGATAACCTCCTGGTGATCCGGTATTGTCCCAATCTCACCCGGAACCTTTTTGGTGTCCAAATATAGTCGTCCAATATATCAATCTTTATGTCTCGACCATTTCGAGACTCCTCGTCAAGTCCGTGATCACATCCGGGACTCCGAACAACCTTCGGTACATCAAAATATATAAACTCATAATGAAACTATCATCGTAACGTTAAGCGTGCGGACCCTACGGGTTCGAGAACAATGTAGACATGACCGAGACACGTCTCCGGTCAATAACCAATAGCGGAAGCTGGATGCTCATATTGGCTCCTACATATTCTACGAAGATCTTTATCGGTCAGACCGCATAACAACATACGTTTGTTCCCTTTGTCATCGGTATGTTACTTGCCCGAGATTCGATCATCGGTATCTCAATACTGTTGGGTTTCATAGTAATTTCAAAAAAAATCCTACGCACACGCAAGATCATGGTGATGCATAGCAACGAGAGGGGGAGAGTGTGATCTACGTACCCTTGTAGATCGACAATGGAAGCGTTAACTTGGTTGATGTAGTCGTACGTCTTCACGGCCCGACCGATCAAGCACCGAAACTACGGCACCTCCAAGTTCTAGCACATGTTCAGCTCGATGACGATCCCCAGACTCTGATCCAGCAAAGTGTCGGGGAAGAGTTCCGTCAGCACGACGGCGTGGTGACGATCTTGATGTTCTACTGTCACAGGGCTTCGCCTAAGCACCGCTACAATATTATCGAGGACTATGGTGGAAGGGGGCACCGCACACGGCTAAGAATATGATCACGTGGATCAACTTGTGTCCCTAGGGGTGCCCCTTGCCTCTGTATATAAAGGCTCAAAGGGGGGGGCGGCCGGCCAAGAGGAGGCGCGCCAGGAGGAGTCCTACTCCCTCCGGGAGTAGGACTCCCCCCCTTTCCTAGTTGGAATAGGATTCACAGAGGGGGAAAAGAGGAGAGAGAGAGGAGGAAGGAGGGCCGGCCCCCTCTCCTTGTCCTATTCGGACCAAGGGGGGGAGGGGCGCGCGGCCCATCTCTGGCCACCTCTCCTCTCTTCCACTAAGGCCCACTAAGGCCCATATACCTCCCAGGGGGTTCCGGTAACCTCCCGGTACTCCGGTAAAATCCCGATTTCACCCGGAACACTTCCGATATCCAAACATAGGCTTCCAATATATCAATCTTTATGTCTCAACCATTTCGAGACTCCTCGTCATGTCCGTGATCACATCCGGGACTCCGAACAAACTTCGGTACATCAAAATGCATAAACTCATAATATAACTGTCATCATAACCTTAAGCGTGCGGACCCTACGGGTTCGAGAACAATGTAGACATGACCGAGACACGTCTCTAGTCAATAACCAATAGCGGAACCTGGATGCTCATATTGGCTCCTACATATTCTACGAAGATCTTTTATCGGTCAAACCGCATAACAACATATGTTGTTCCCTTTGTCATCGGTATGTTACTTGTCCGAGATGCGATCGTCGGTATCCCATACCTAGTTCAATCTCGTTACCGGCAAGTCTCTTTACTCGTTCCGTAATACATCATCCCACAACTAACTCATTAGTTGCAATGCTTGCAAGGCTTAAGTGATGTGCATTACCGAGAGGGCCCAGAGATACCTCTCTGACAATCGGAGTGACAAATCCTAATCTCGAAATACGCCAACCCAACATGTACCTTTGGAGAAACCTGTAGAGCTCCTTTATAATCACCCAGTTACGTTGTGACGTTTGGTAGCACACAAAGTGTTCCTCTGGCAAACGGGAGTTGCATAATCTCATAGTCATAGGAACACGTATAAGTCATGAAGAAAGCAATAGCAACATACTAAACGATCGGGTGCTAAGCTAATGGAATGGGTCATGTCAATCAGATCATTCAACTAATGATGTGATCCCATTAATCAAATGACAACTCTTTGTCCATGGTTAGGAAACATAACCATCTTTTATTAACGAGCTAGTCAAGTAGAGGCATACTAGTGACACTCTGTTTGTCTATGTATTCACACATGTACTATGTTTCCGGTTAATACAATTCTAGCATGAATAATAAACTTTTATCATGATATAAGGAAATAAATAATAACTTTATTATTGCCTCTAGGGCATATTTCCTTCAGTCTCCCACTTGCACTAGAGTCAATAATCTAGAACACATCGCCATGTGATTTAACATCAATAGTTCACATCTTTATGTGATTGGTTCACATCTCCATGTGACTAACACCCAAAGGGTTTACTAGATTAAATAATCTAGTTCACATCGCTATGTGATTAAGACCCAAAAAGTGATCATGTTTTGCTTGTGAGAGAAGTTTAGTCAACGGGTCTGCCACATTCAGATCTGCATGTATTTTGCAAATTTCTATGTCAACAATGCTCTGCATGGAGCTACTCTAGCTAATTGCTCCCACTTTCAATATGTATCCAGATTGAGACTTAGAGTCATCTGGATCAGTGTCAAAACTTGCATCGACGTAACCCTTTACGACGAACCTTTTGTCACCTCCGTAATCGAGAAACATATCCTTTTTTCCAGTAAGGATAATTTTGACCGCTGTCCATTGATCTACTCCTAGATCACTATTGTACTCCCTCTCTTAACACAGTGTATGGTATACAATAGATCTGGTACACAGCATGGCATACTTTATAGAACCTATGACCGAGGCATAGGGACTGATTTTCATTCTCTTTCTATCTTCTGCCGTGGTCGGGCTTTGAGTCTTACCCAACTTCACACCTTGTAACACAGGCAAGAACTCTTTCTTTGACTGCTCCATTTTGAACTACTTCAAAATCTTGTCAAGGTTTGTACTTATTGAAAAAACTTATCAAGCGTCTTGATCTATCCCTATAGATCTTGATGCTCAATATGTAAGCAGCTTCACCGAGGTCTTTCTTTGAAAAACTCCTTTCAAACACTCCTTTATGCTTTGCAGAATAATTCTACATTATCTCCGATCAACAATATGTCATTTACATATACTTATCAGAAATGTTGTAGTGCTACCACTCACTTTCTTGTAAATACAGGCTTCATCGCAAGTCTGTATAAAACTATATGCTTTGATCAACTTATCAAAGTGTGTATTCCAACTCCGAGATGCTTGCACCAGTCCATAGATGGATCACTGGAGCTTGCATATTTTGTTAACACCTTTAGGATTTACAAAACCTTCTGGTTGCATCATATACAACTCTTCTTTAAGAAATCCATTAATGATTGCAGTTTTGTTATCCATTTGTCAGATTTCATAAAATGTGGCAATTGCTAACATGATTCGGACAGACTTAAGCATAGATACGAGTGAGAAACTCTCATCGTAGTCAACACCTTGAACTTGTCGAAAACCTTTTGCGACAATTCTAGCTTTGTAGATAGTAACACTACTATCAACATCCGTCTTCCTCTTGAAGATCCATTTATTTCTATGGCTTGCCGATCATCGGGAAAGTCCATCAAAGTCCATACTTTGTTCTCATACATGGATCATATCTCAGATTTCATGGTCTCAAACCATTTCGCGGAATCTGGGCTCATCATCGCTTCCTCATAGTTCGCAAGTTCGTCATGGTCTAGTAACATGACTTCCGGAACAGGATTACTGTACCACTCTGGTGCGGATCTTACTCTATTTTACCTATGAGATTCGGTAGTAACTTGATCTGAAGTTACATGATCATCATCATTTAGCTTCCTCACTAATTGGTGTAGTAGTCACAAGAACATATTTCTGTGATGAACTACTTTCCAATAAGGGAGAAGGTACAATTACCTTATCAAGTTTTCTACTTTCCTCCCACTCACTTCTTTCGAGAGAAACTCCTTCTCTAGAAAGGATCCATTCTTAGCAACGAATGTCTTGCCTTCGGATCTGTGATAGAAGGTGTACCCGACAGTCTCCTTTGGGTATCCTATGAAGACATATTTCTCCGATTTGGGTTTGAGCTTATCAGGATGAAACTTTTTCATATAAGCATCACAATCCCAAACTTTAAGAAACGACAACTTTGGTTTCTTGCCAAACCACAGTTCAGATTGTGTCGTCTCAACGGACTTAGATGGTGCCCTTTTAAACGTGAATGCAGCTGTCTTTAATGCATAACCCCAAAACTATAGTGGTAGATCGATAAGAAACATCATAGATTGCACTATATCCAATAAAGTACAGTTATGACGTTCGGACACACCATTATGCTGTGGTGTTCCAGGTGGCATGAATTTGTGAAACTATTCCACATTGTTTCAAATGAAGACCAAACTCGTAACTCAAATATTCGTCTCCGCGATCAGATCGTAGAAACTTTATTTTCTTGTCACGATGATTTTCCACTTCACTCTGAAATTCTTTGAACTTTTCAAATGTTTCAGACTTATGTTTCATCAAGTAGATATACCCTTATCTGCTCAAATCATCTGTGAAGGTCAGAAAATAACGATACCCGCCGTGAGCCTTAACACTCATCGGATCGTATACATCAGTATGTATTATTTCCAATAAGTCAGTTGCTTGCTCCATTGTTCCAGAGAACGGAGTCTTAGTCATCTTGCCCATGAGGCATGGTACGCAAGCATCAAGTGATTCATAATCAAGTGATTCCAAAAGCCCATCAGCATGGAGTTTCTTCATGCGCTTTACACCAATATGACCTAAATGGCAGTGCCACAAATAAGTTGCACTATCATTATTAACTTTGCATCTTTTGGTTTCAATATTATGAATATGTGTATCACTACGATCAAGATCCAACGAATTTGTTTCATTGGGTGTATGACCATCGAAGGTTTTATTCACGTAAACAGAACAACAATTGTTCTCTAACTTAAATGAATAATAGTATTGCAATAAACATGATCAACTCATATTCATGCTCAACGCAAACACCAAATAACACTTATTTAGTTTCAACACTAATCCCGAAAGTATAGGGAGAGTGCGATGATGATCATATCAATCTTGGAACTACTTCCAACGCACATCGTCACCTCACCCTTAACTAGTCTCTGTTCATTCTGCAACTCCTGATTCAAGTTACTAATCTTAGTAACTGAACTAGTACCAAATACTGAGGGGTTGCTATGAACACTAGTAAAGTACACATCAATAATTTGTATATCAAATATACCTTCGTTTACTTTGCCATCCCTCTTATCAGCCAAATACTTGGGGCAGTTCCGCTTCCAGTGACCAGTCCCTTTGCAGTAGAAGCACTTATTCTCAGGCTTAGGACCAGACTTGGGCTTCTTCACTTGAGCAGCAACTTGCTTGTCGTTCTTCTTGAAGTTCCCCTTCTTCCCTTTTGCCCTTTTCTTGAAACTAGTGGTCTTGTCAACCATCAACACTTGATGTTCTTTCTTGATTTCTACCTTCGTCAATTTCAGTATCGCGAAGAGCTCGGGACTTTACTTTCATCATCCCTTGCATATTATAGTTCATCACGAAGTTCTACTAACTTGGTGATGGTGACTAGAGAATTCTGTCAATCACTATTTTATCTGGAAGATTAACTCCCACTTGATTCAAGCGATTGTAGTACGCAGACAATCTGAGCACATGCTCACTAGTTGAGCGATTCTCCTCCATCTTTTAGCTATAGAACTTGTTGAAGACCTCATATCTCTCAACTCGGGTATTTGCTAGAAATATTAACTTCAACTCCTGGAACATCTCATATGGTCCATGACATTCAAAACGTCTTTGAAGTCCCGATTCTAAGCCGTTAAGCATGGTGCACTAAACTATCAAGTAGTCATCATATTGAGCTAGCCAAACGTTCATAACGTCTGCATCTGCTCCTGCAATAGGTCTGTCACCTAGCGGTGCATTAAGGACATAATTCTTCTGTGCAGCAATGAGGATAAACCTCAGATCACGGATCCAATCCGCATCATTGCTACTAACATCTTTCAACATAATTTTCTCTAGGATAATATTAAAATAAACATATGAAAGCAACAACGCGAGCTATTGATCTACAACATAGATATGCTAATACTGCCAGGACTAAGTTCATGATAAATTAAAGTTCAATTAATCATATTACTTAAGAACTCCCACTTAGATAGACATCCCTCTAATCCTCTAAGTGATCACGTGATCCATATCAACTAAACCATGTCCGATCATCATGTGAGATGGAGTAGTTTCAATGGTGAACATCACTATGTTGATCATATCTACTATATGATTCACGCTCGACCTTTCGGTCTCCGTGTTCCGAGGCCATATCTGTATATGCTTGGCTCGTCAAGTATAACCTGAGTATTCTGTGTGTGCAACTGTTTTGCACCCGTTGTATTTGAACGTAGAGCCTATCACACCCGATCATCACGTGGTGTCTCAGCATGAAGAACTTTCGCAATGGTGCATACTCAGGGAGAACACTTCTTGATAATTAGTGAGAGATCATCTTATAATGCTACCGTCAATCAAAGCAAGATAAGATGCATAAAAGATAAACATCACATGGAATCAATATAAGTGATATGATATGGCCATCATCATCTTGTGCTTGTGATCTCCATCTCCGAAGCACCATCGTGATCACCATCGTCACCGGTGCGACACCTTGATCTCCATCGCAGCATCGTTGTCGTCTCACCAATCTTATGCTTCCACGACTATCGCTACCGCTTAGTGATAAAGTAAAGCATTACAGCGCGATTGCATTGCATACAATAAAGCGACAACCACATGGCTCCTGCCAGTTGCCGATAACTCGGTTACAAAACATGATCATCTCATACAATAAAATTTAGCATCATGTCTTGACCATATCACATCACAACATGCCCTGCAAAAACAAGTTAGACGTCCTCTACTTTGTTGTTGCAAGTTTTACGTGGCTGCTACAGGCTTAAGCAAGAACCAATCTTACCTACGCATCAAAACCACAACGATAGTTTGTCAAGTTGGTGCTGTTTTAACCTTCGCAAGGACCGGGCGTAGCCACACTCGATTCAACTAAAGTTGGAGAAACTGTCACCCGCTGGCCACCTTTGTGCAAAGCACATCGGGAGAACCGGTCTCGCGTAAGCGTACGCGTAATGTCGGTCCGGGCCGCTTCGTCCAACAATACCGCCGAACCAAAGTATGACATGCTGGTAAGCAGTATGACTTATATCGCCCACAACTCACTTGTGTTCTACTCGTGCATATAACATCAACACATAAAACCTAGGCTCGGATACCACTGTTGGGTTTCGTAGTAATTTCAAAAAAATTCCTACGCACACGCAAGATCATGGTGATGCATAGCAACGAGAGGGGGAGAGTGTGATCTACGTACCCTTGTAGATCGATAAAGGAAGCGTTAACTTGGTTGATGTAGTCGTACGTCTTCACGGCCCGACCGATCAAGCATCGAAACTACGGCACCTCCGAGTTCTAGCACACGTTCAGCTCGATGACGATCCCCGGACTCCGATCCAGCAAAGTGTCGGGGAAGAGTTCCATCAGCACGACGGCGTGGTGATGATCTTGATGTTCTACTGTCGCAGGGCTTCGCCTAAGCACCGCTACAATATTATCGAGGACTATGGTGGAAGGGGGCACCGCACACGGCTAAGAATATGATCACGTGGATCAACTTGTGTCCCTAGGGGTGCCCCTTGCCTCCGTATATAAAGGCTCAAAGGGGGGCCAGCCGGCCAAGATGAGGCGCGTCAGGAGGAGTCCTACTCCCTCCGGGAGTAGCACTCCCCCCCCCTTTCCTAGTTGGAATAGGATTCGCGGAGGGGGAAAAGAGGAGAGAGAGAGAGGAGGAAGGGGGGCCGGCCCCCTCTCCTTGTCCTATTCGGACCAAGGGGGGGAGGGGCATGCGGCCCATCTCTGGCCACCTCTCCTCTCTTCCACTAAGGCCCACTAAGGCCCATATACCTCCCAGGGGGTTCCGGTAACCTCCCAGTACTCCGGTAAAATCCCGATTTCACCCGGAACACTTCCGATATCCAAACATAGGCTTCCAATATATCAATCTTTATGTCTCGACCATTTCGAGACTCCTCGTCATGTCCGTGATCACATCCGGGACTCCGAACAAACTTCGGTACATCAAAATGCATAAACTCATAATATAACTGTCATCGTAACCTTAAGCGTGCGGACCCTACGGGTTCGAGAACAATGTAGACATGACCGAGACACGTCTCTGGTCAATAACCAATAGCGGAACCTGGATGCTCATATTAGCTCCTACATATTCTACGAAGATCTTTTATCGGTCAGACCGCATAACAACGTACGTTGTTCCCTTTGTCATCGGTATGTTACTTGTCCGAGATTCGATCGTTGGTATCCCATACCTAGTTCAATCTCATTACCGGCAAGTCTCTTTACTCTTTCCGTAATACATCATCCCACAACTAACTCATTAGTTGCAATGCTTGCAAGGCTTAAGTGATGTGCATTACCGAGAGGGCCCAGAGATACCTCTCCGACAATCGGAGTGACAAATCCTAATCTCGAAATACGCCAACCCAACATGTACCTTTGGAGACACCTGTAGAGCTCCTTTATAATCACCCAGTTACGTTGTGACGTTTGGTAGCACACAAAGTGTTCCTCTGGCAAACGGGAGTTGCATAATCTCATAGTCATAGGAACATGTATAAGTCATGAAGAAAGCAATAGCAACATACTAAACGATCGGGTGCTAAGCTAATGGAATGGGTCATGTCAATCAGATCATTCAACTAATGATGTGATCCTGTTAATCAAATGACAACTCTTTGTCCATGGTTAGGAAACATAACCATCTTTGATTAACGAGCTAGTCAAGTAGAGGCATACTAGTGACACTCTGTTTGTCTATGTATTCACACATGTATTATGTTTCCGGTTAATACAATTCTAGCATGAATAATAAACTTTTATCATGATATAAGGAAATAAATAATAACTTTATTATTGCCTCTAGGGCATATTTCCTTCAAATACCTAGTTCAATCTCGTTACCAGCAAGTCTCTTTACTCGTTCTGTAATACATAATCTTGCAACTAACTTATTAGTTGCATTGCTTGCAAGGCTTAATTGATGTGCATTACCGAGAGGGCCCAGAGATACCTCTCCGACAATCGGAGTGACAAATCCTAATCTCGAAATACGCCAACCCAACATGTACCTTTGGAGACACCTGTAGAGCAACTTTATAATCACCCAGTTACGTTGTGACGTTTGGTAGCACATAAAGTGTTCCTCCGGTAAACGGGAGTTGCATAATCTCATAGTCATAGGAACATGTATAAGTCATGAAGAAAGCAATAGCAACATACTAAACGATCGGGTGCTAAGCTAATGGAATGGGTCATGTCAATCACATCATTCTCCTAATTATGTGATCCTGTTAATCAAATGACAACTCATGTCTATGGTTAGGAAACATAACCATCTTCGATTAATGAGCTAGTCAAGTAGAGGCATACTAGTGACACTTTGTTTGTCTATGTATTCACACAAGTATTATGTTTCCGGTTAATACAATTCTAGCATGAATAATAAACATTTATCATGATATAAGGAAATAAATAATAACTTTATTATTGCCTCTAGGCATATTTCCTTCAGTCTCCCACTTGCACTAGAGTCAATAATCTAGATTACACAGTAATGATTCTAACACCCATGGAGCCTTGGTGCTGATCATGTTTTGCTCGTGGAAGAGGCTTAGTTAATGGGTCTGCTACATTCAGATCCGTATGTATCTTGCAAATCTCTATGTCTCCCACCTGGACTAGATCCTGGATGGAATTGAAGCATCTCTTGATGTGCTTGGTTCTCTTGTGAAATCTGGATTCCTTTGCCAAGGCAATTGCACCAGTATTGTCACAAAAGATTTTCATTGGACCCGATGCACTAGGTATGACACCTAGATCGGATATGAACTCCTTCATCCATCCTCCTTCGTTTGCTGCTTCCGAAGCAGCTATGTACTCCGCTTCACATGTAGATCCCGCCACGACGCTTTGTTTAGAACTACACCAACTGACAGCTCCACCGTTTAATGTAAATACGTATCCGGTTTGCGATTTAGAATCGTCCGGATCAGTGTCAAAGCTTGCATCAACGTAACCATTTACGATGAGCTCTTTGTCACCTCCATATACGAGAAACATATCCTTAGTCCTTTTCAGGTATTTCAGGATTTTCTTGACCGCTGTCCAGTGATCCACTCCTGGATTACTTTGGTACCTCTCTGCTAGACTTATAGCAAGGCACACATCAGGTCTGGTACACAGCATTGCATACATGATAGAGCCTATGGCTGAAGCATAGGGAACATCTTTCATTTTCTCTCTATCTTCTGCAGTGGTCGGGCATTGAGTCTTACTCAACTTCACACCTTGTAACACAGGCAAGAATCCTTTCTTTGCTTGATCCATTTTGAACTTCTTCAAAACTTTGTCAAGGTATGTGCTGTTGGGGAACGTAGTAATTTTCAAAATTTTCCTACGCACACGCAAGATCATGGTGATGCATAGCAACGAGAGGGGAGAGTGTGATCTACGTACCCTTGTAGACCGACAACGTAAGCGTTAGCACAACGCGGTTGATGTAGTCGTACGTCTTCACGGCCCGACCGATCAAGCACCGAAACTACGACACCTCCGAGTTTTAGCAAACGTTCAGCTCGATGACGATCCTCGGACTCTGATCCAGCAAAGTGTCGGGGAAGAGTTCCGTTAGCATGACGTCGTGGTGATGATCTTGATGTTCTACTGTCGCAGGGCTTCGCCTAAGCACTGCTACAATATTATCGAGGATTATGGTGGAAGGGGGCACCGCACACGGCTAAGAATATGATCACGTGGATCAACTTGTGTGTCTAGGGGTGCCCCATGCCTCCGTATATAAAGGAACAAGGGGGAGGTGCGGCCGGCCAGGAGGAGGGCGCGCCAGGAGGAGTCCTACTCCCACCAGGAGTAGGATTCCCCCCCCCCCTTTCCTAGTTGGAATAGGATTCGGGAAGGGGGAAGAGGAGAGAGAGAAGGAAGGGGGGGCGCCGCCCCCCTCTCCTTGTCCTATTCGGACTAGGGGGGGAGGGGCGCGCGGCCCAGTCCTGGCCACCTCTCCTCTCTTCCACTAAAGCCCACTAAGGCCCATATACCTCCCGGGGGGTTCCGGTAACCTCCCGGTACTCCGGTAACATCCCGATTTCACCCGGAACACTTCCGATATCCAAATATAGGCTTCCAATATATCAATCTTTATGTCTCGACCATTTCAAGACTTCTCATCATGTCCGTGATCACATCCGGGACTTTGAACAAACTTCGGTACATCAAAATGCATAAACTCATAATATAACTGTCATTGAAACCTTAAGCGTGCGGACCCTATGGGTTCAAGAACAATGTAGACATGACCGAGACACGTCTCCGGTCAATAACCAATAGCGGAACCTGGATGCTCATATTGGCTCCTACATATTCTACGAAGATCTTTATCGGTCAGACCGCATAACAACATACGTTGTTCCCTTTGTCATCGGTATGTTACTTGCCCGAGATTCAATCGTCGGTATCTCAATACCTAGTTCAATCTCGTTATCGGCAAGTCTCTTTACTCGTTCCTTAATACATCATCTCGCAACTAACTCATTAGTTGCAATGCTTCCAAGGCTTATGTGATGTGCATTACCGAGAGGGCCCAGAGATACCTCTCCGACAATCGGAGTGACAAATCCTAATCTCGAAATATGCCAACCCAACATGTACCTTTGGAGACACCTGTAGATCACCTTTATAATCACCCAGTTATGTTGTGACATTTGGTAGCACACAAAGTGTTCCTCCGGCAAACGGGAGTTGCATAATCTCATAGTCATAGGAACATGTATAAGTCATGAAGAAAGCAATAGCAACATACTAAACGATCGGGTGCTAAGCTAATGGAATGGGTCATGTCAATCAGATCATTCACCTAATGATGTGATCCCATTAATCAAATAACAACTCTTTGTCCATGGTTAGGAAAGATAACCATCTTTGATTAACGAGCTAGTCAAGTAGAGGCATACTAGTGACACTCTGTTTGTCTATGTATTCACACATGTATTATGTTTCCGCTTAATACAATTCTAGCATGAATAATAAACATTTATCATGATATAAGGAAATAAATAATAACTTTATTATTGCCTCTAGGGCATATTTCCTTCAGTCTCCCACACTCACTAGAGTCAATAATCTAGTTCACATCGTCATGTGATCTAACAACAAAAGTTCACATCTTTATGTGGTTAGCACCCATAGTTCACATCAATATGTGACCAACACCCAAAGGGTTTACTAGAGTCAGTAATCTAGTTCACATTGCTATCTGATTAACACCCAAAGAGTACTAAGGTGTGATCATGTTTTGCCTGTGAGAGAAGTTTAGTCAACGGGTCTGCCATATTCAGATCCGTAAGTATTTTGCAATTTTCTATGTCTACAATGCTCTGCATGGAGCTACTTTAGCTAATTGCTCCCACTTTCAATATGTATCCAGATGAAGACTAAGAGTCATCCGGATCAGTGCCAAAACTTGTATCGTCGTAACCCTTTTACGACGAACTTTTTGTCACCTCCATAATCGAGAAACATATCCTTATTCCACCAAGGATAATTTTGACCGCTGTCCAGTGATCTACTCCTAGATCACTATTGTACTCCCTTGCCGAAATTAGTGTAGGGTATACAATAGGTCTGGTACACAGCATGGCATACTTTATAGAACCTATGGCCAAGGCATAGGGAATGATTTTCATTCTCATTCTATTTTCTGCCGTGGTTGGGCTTTGAGTCTTACTCAACTTCACACCTTGTAACACAGGCAAGAATTCTTTCTTTGACTGTTCCATTTTAAACTACTTCAAAATCTTGTCAAGGTATGTACTCATTGAGAAAACTTATCAAGCGTCTTGATCTATCTCTATAGATCTTGATGCTCAATATGTAAGAAGCTTCACTGAGGTCTTTCTTTGAAAAACTTCTTTCAAAACACTCCTTTATGCTTTGCAGAATAATTCTACATTATTTCCGATCAACAATATGTCATTCACATATACTTATCAGAAATGCTGTAGTGCTCCCACTCACTTTCTTGTAAATACAGGCTTCACCGCAAGTCTGTATAAAACTATATGCTTTGATCAACTTATCAAAACGTATATTCCAACTCCGAGATGCTTGCACCAGTCCATAGATGGATCGCTGGAGCTTGCATATTTTGTTAGCACCTTTAGGATTGACAAAACCTTCTGATTGCATCATATACAACTCTTCTTTAAATCCATCAAGGAATGTAGTTTTGTTTATCCATTTTGCCAGATTTCATAAAAATGCGGCAATTGCTAACATGATTTGGACAGACTTAAGCATCGCTACGAGTGAGAAAATTTCATCGTAGTCAACACCTTGAACTTTGTCAAAAACCTTTTTCAACAAGTCTAGCTTTGTAGATAGTAATACTACTATCAGTGTCCGTCTTCCTCTTGAAGATCCATTTATTTTCTATGGCTTGCCGATCATCGGGCAAATCCATCAAAGTCCATACTTTGTTCTCATACATGTTCTCATACATGGATCATATCTCAGATTTCATGGCCTCAAACCATTTCGCGGAATCTGGGCTCATCATCGATTCCTCATAGTTCGCAAGTTCGTCATGGTCTAGTAACATGACTTCTAGAACAGGATTACCGTACCACTCTGGTGCGGATCTCACTCTGGTTTACCTATGAGATTCGGTAGTAACTTGATCTGAAGTTACATGATCATCATCATTAGCTTCCTCACTAATTGGTGTAGTAGTCCTAAGAACAGATTTCTGTGATGAACTACTTTCCAATAAGGGAGAAGGTACAGTTACCTCGTCAAGTTCTACTTTCCTCCCACTCACTTCTTTCGAGAGAAACTCCTTCTCTAGAAAGTTTCCGAATTTAGCAACAAAAGTCTTGCCTCCGGATCTGTGATAGAAGGTGTATTCAATAGTTTCCTTTGGATATCCTATGAAGACACATTTCTCCGATTTGGGTTCGAGCTTATCAGGTTGAAGTTTTTTTTCACATAAGCATCGCAACCTCAAACTTTAAGGAATGACAGCTTAGGTTCCTTGTCAAACCATAGTTCATACGGTGTCGTCTCAACGGATTTAGATGGTGCCCTATTTAACGTGAATGCAGCTGTCTCTAATGCATAATCCCAAAACGATAGTGGTAGATTGGTAAGAGACATCATAGTTCGCACCATATCTAATAAAGTACGGTTATGACGTTCGGACACACCATTATGCTGTGGTGTTCCAGGTGCACTACTAGGAAAAGGGCTATAGATAGGATTGATACTAATGGCGCACCAGGGAAGTAGTGCGCCACTACTATATACTAATGGCGCACCTGTTGGTGATGCGCCATTAGTGTGGAAGACACTAATGGCGCACCAGAAACAGGGTGCGCCACTAGTATTAATTTTTTTCCATTTTTCCATACATACTAATGGCGCATCGGGTCGACAATGCGCCATTACTAGTTCTAACTAGTAATGGTGCACTAGGCAGAGAGTGCGCCATTACTGTAATTTTTTTCTTATTCTTTTTTTTTGCAAAACTACTAATGGCGCACCGTTTTACAGTGCGCCATTACTAGTTTAAACTAGTAATGGCGCACTATTACATGGTGCGCCATTAGTATATATATTTATATTTTTTACTTTTTTGCAAAACTTCTAATGGCGCACCACCTGTAGGTGCGCCATTAGTAACCAGGGTTACTAATGGCGCATTTCCTTGTGGTGCGCCATTAGTAACCTGGGACCCCAACAAGATATTTTGGACAGCCCCACACCTATCCACTCACTTTCCCCACTTCATTCCCTCCACCTCCTTCTCCAAGCTTTCGGCTGCCTCCTCCTCCTCACCTCATTTCCACCATAGATTCATCAAAATTAAGTGGTGAAATTACCTTTTTTGATAGGTAAGTAAGGGGAAAGCTATCTTCATGATGTAGATCTACTTTTTTTCTCCCTAGCTCGCTCCAACAACGTGCACATGCACTTTTTGTGGCCTAGCTAGATCTATGTATGTTTGTGGTGTTGCATGTGTTTGTGGTGTTGCATATATGTTTGTGTTTGAAGGTACCGGTATTTGAAATGCGATAGTTGCCAATATTTTTCCGGAATGTTTTGATTCATTTCCGTTTCGGCGAGAATTTTGGCACTATGCATTCTTTTTGGTCCTATTTTTAGGGAAGGTCATGCCAAATTTTTTCTTGGTTCTAAAATATCGTTTTGCTCTACCCTGCAGGCGACCATGGTCTGCACGATGACTGAAGGCATCATGAATAGGTTTTTGAGCTCCGTGAAGGCCGAGATGCTTCAAAAGAACGAGACGGAGATAAGATGTCCGTGTCGAAGATGCAAGCTGAAGAGGCTTATTGCGGATCCGGATTCCGGGCAGGTGCGGGACCACCTGCTCTTGCGTGGTTTCATGGATGGCTATCGGTGGCAAGGTGATGAAGATGACTATGAAGTCGTCCATGGCCGGGGCCGGGCAAGAAATGAGGAAGGGCAACAAGACAAGTACCACCACGGCGAGGGCGGGCGAGAAGACGAAGAATCTCCAGGACATGATCACGACGGTGATGCTGTACACAGTCATCATGTAGAAGATGTCGTACATGATGATGAGGAAGATCAAGACGAAGGGCATGATCATGAAGATGAAGATGCCGGAGCAGACGACGATGGAGGCTGGGTGTAGGACCCTCATATTCAAGAGCTGCTTCTTAAGCAGACGGATAACGCAAGAGCTGCCGCCCGAGAGAAATCCAAGCTGGATCAACTGGAGATAGACGCGGTTACTCCATTGTATGAAGGATGCAGGCCCGAGGATACCCGCCTGAAAGTAACGCTCATGGCTCTGGAGATGAAGGTAAAACACAAAATAACCGACGCATGCTTCGACGAGAACATGTCATTCTGGCACGAACGTCTTCCTAAGGGGAACAAGTGCCCGACCAGTTTTGAGGAGGCGAAGAAAATCGTGTGTCCTCTGGATTTACCGCACGTGAAATACCATGTGTGCATGAACAATTGTATCATTTATCGGGACGAGCACGCGGAGTCTACCATATGTCCGGTGTGCGGCATCACTCGATACAAGAAGAGGAAGAAAGCTCCTCAAAAATCAGTGTGGTACTTTCCGATCACTCCTCGTCTGCAGCGGTATTTCGCGGACCCTAAGGTAGCAAAGCTCCTGCGTTGGCACATGGATAGGGAGGAGAAGAAGCGGGAAGATGACGAAAATGATCCGGAGATAAATAAAAAAGACAAGATGCTGAGTCACCCTAAGGATGCGAGCCAGTGGCAAGCGTTGAACTTCGAATACCCAGAATTTGGGAAGGATCCAAGGAACATCATGCTGGGCGCGAGCACCGATGGAGTCAATCCGTTTGGCAGCCAGAGAAGCACACATAGCACCTGGCCTGTGTTTGTGTGGATGTACAACCTTCCCCCCTGGTTGTGCATGAAGAGGAAGTACATTCACATGAGTATGCTAATTGAAGGGACAAAACAACCAGGGAACGACATCAATCTATATCTGGGGCTGCTGAAGGAGGAGCTAGACACGCTGTGGAAAACGCCAGCCAATACGTGGGACGCCGCAGAGAAAGAATATTTCCCTTTGAGAGCCGCACTGCTCACGATGGTGCACGACTATCTCGGTTACGGATATCTCGTGGGGCAGGTAGTCCACGGATTTTCTGGATGCGTAAGGTGCATGGATGACACAACGTATCGCCAGCTAGATAGAGATCCCGGGTCTTCGAAAACCGTGTTCATGGGACATCAAAGGTGGCTTCGCAACGATGACCCGTGGAGGAAACGCAAGGATCTATTCGATGGTGAAACCGAACCCCGAAAACGCCCGTGTACGAGGAGCGGCGAGGAAATAGATGAGCTATTGAAAAATTGGAAAGACTGCCCACTGCCGGGAAAGAAGCAAAAGGCGCCAGAGCCGGAAAAGAAGCGAAAGGCGCCAGAGCCGCTGCTGAAGGTATGGAAAACGAGGTCTGTTTTCTGGGACTTGTCGTACTGGAAGATCCACCGTGTGCCTCACAGCCTTGATGTCATGCATATCACGAAGAACGTGTGCGAGAGTCTGCTTGGTACCCTGCTCAACATGCCAGAGAGGACCAAAGATGGGCCGAAAGCAAGGGCAGACTTGAAATCAATGGGCATCAGGCAGGAGCTTCACGCTACTGATGATGATGATGATGATGATGATGAGGCGAAGCAGGACACAGAAAGTCGTCGCAAAGGTAAAAAGGCCAAGAAGACCGGAAATGACTACCCTCCCGCATGCTTCACTCTAAGTCAGGAGGAGATCGAGCAGTTTTTCACCTGCCTCCTAGGAGTAAAACTTCCTTACGGTTACGCGGGGAAGATAAGCAGATACCTAGACCCAGCGAAGGAGAAGTTCAGTGGGATGAAGTCTCACGACTATCACGTGCTGATGACGCAGATACTTCCAGTTGCAATCCATGGGATCATGGACGCGCACGTCCGTGAAACGCTATTTGGCCTATGCAACTTTTTTGACGTCATCTCTCGAAAGTCGATTGGCGTGAGGCAACTCAGAAGGCTACAGGAAGAGATCGTGGTGATACTATGCGAGCTTGAGATGTACTTCCCGCCTGCATTCTTCGACGTTATGGTGCATCTGCTGGTCCATATCGTGGAGGATATCATCCAACTCGGGTCGACGTTCCTGCACAGCATGATGCCGTTCGAAAGGATGAATGGTGTCATCAAAGGATACGTTCGCAACATGTCACGTCCAGAGGGAAGTATAGCCAGGGGCTTTCTGACCGAAGAGTGCATCTCCTACTGCACGAATTATCTAGGCATCGAGAACCCCGTTGGTCTGCCCGCCAACAGGCACCTCGGCAGGCTCGCTGGATGGGGTCACCGTGAGGGTCGCCGTGAAATGCATGTCGACTTCGAGGGTCGACTCGCCGACTTTGAAAGAGCAAACCTAGTCGCGCTACAACACATAGACGTGGTCGATCCTTGGGTGGTAGACCACAAAACCTTTATTGAGAAGACGTACAATGACCGAGGCCAACAGAGGACGGACGGAGATATACTCAAAGAGCACAACTCATGTTTCACGCGTTGGTTCAAGCAGAAGCTTCTGTCGTACCCTTTACATGAAGATTCTTCCGCGGAAGAACAACTCATATTCGCCTTGTCACAGGGTGCCGAGCACAACCTGATGACCTATGAGGCGTATGATATCAACGGCTACACATTCTACACCGAGGACAAGGACATGAAGAGCGATGGTTATCAGAACTCCGGGGTAACGATGGAATCCTACACCGGTAATGACAAGGACAGATACTACGGAAGGATCGAGGAGATCTGGGAGCTGAGCTACGCTGGAGAGAAGGTCCCGATGTTCTGTGTCAGATGGGCCAAGAGCGTCCTAAAAGAAGACCGGTATTTCACCACCATGGTTATACCCGAAGCCAAATCCAAGACCGCGGGCACAAACGTCACCGCGAAAAATGAGCCATGGGTACTGGCTTCCCAAGTGGACCAATGCTTCTTCATTACCGACCCGTCAAAGCCTAGTCGTGTTGTCGTGAGGAGAGGCAAAAGGAAGATCATCGGAATGGATGGAGTAGCCAATGAGCAAGACTTCGACAAGTACGACGACCCGAAGATCGAACATGACGACGACGATGAAGTAGCAGCACACACCACAAGAAGAAGCAGGACCACCCTACCTAAAGGACGTCTGTTCCACAGAAGAACTCCATTTGCGAAAAAGAAGGGCAAGAAGATTGTGAACAGATAGCTAGCTAAGATCGATTGTATTTAAATCGTAGTCTTCCTTTCTCGATTGTATTTCATGGGCACTTTTTGATATCATGAATATTTTTAAATTTCATGGGCACTTTTTGAATTCATGAGGACACTTGATCTCGATCCCCCTCCATCTCGATCTCGATTCCCCCTCCATCTCGATCTCGATCCCACCCGCACCCTCCCCCGCTAGCTAGCTCCGCCGCCGCCGGCGACCCACCGCAACCCTCCCCCGCTCCGCCGCCGCCGACGAGCACCCGGCCCCCCGCACCCCTGGGGGGGTTATTACTGTTTTTATAAAAAAAATATTACTGTTATGATTTAAACAAGTTTGAACATATTTAAACACAAATAAATATCAAACAGGATTTAAAATGCATAAAAAAATATTAGGGAGCCTGGGAATCGAACCCAGGACCTCCTGGTGTGTGTGCTGCGTATTGACCAATCGGGCTAGTGGGCGGGGTCTGTTGTAGATAGGGTTAGGTTGTATATAACCTGACAAGTCGGGCTAGATTAAATTACTTATGGCGCACCCCTCGGTGGTGCGCCATTGCTATGGATGTACTTATGGTGCACCCCTGGGTGGTGCGCCATTGCTAAGCCTCCCCCCACACTAAAATCCCCAATCTCCATTTCTCTCTAATCCCTCCCCTGCCTCGTCCGATCCCCCCTTCCCTCTCCCTCGCGAGATCCCCCTTCCCTCCCCCGCCGCCACACCCGCTCCGACGACCCCCGGCCCGCTCCAACGACCCCCGCGCCCGCTCCACACCCGCTCCGGCTCCCCCGTGCCCGCTCCACG